>NW_007578337.1:385652-408902 GCF_000690725.1 Stegastes partitus
TTTTTTTTTTAAATATAAAAAGAGTGATATTTGTCATGCATTTGGAACCAAAGATACTTAAACTTATCAGAAAATGTATTTAACATAGTATAAAAGCCTGTAAAGAATACCAACAAATATTATGCATTTCTTGGGGTCCAATGGACACCGAAAGACCTTCTACGTATGGCAACATGAAAGGCCTGAATAGAGTTATTCAGGTTTTTTCTCCAATTCTCTTAAAATAAATAGTCAAAAGAAATGTAATTTTAGTTTTTGTGACATTACAACTATGTCATACTTCAAAAAAACACACCTCCTTCTAGTCATGATTACTCTTTTCCATCGAGGTGCAGGACTTTATACTGCAGTGAAAAATGAACCTATAGTGATGAAAAACGTGACAGGAGCAAAGTACGCCTGAAGCCAAAGACCAATGTAATAACAAGTAGATTTGTTCCAGTGTCAGTGTGTGGGAAAAGTACACATGGGGTTTCATTAATGCTTTTGGTGTGCCACCCTTTCTCCATATCTTTACCCGTGCAGTCTGAATATAAGTTGCTAATTTATTCACAAAGAGTTTTTTTTTTCCCTGCTCGTCCACAAATGGTGCAACAGGAGGAAGAAACCACTTACACACATACGCCTCACATGATGACACTTGCTAACAACATCTTAACTTGTACAAATGATTTTTTTTCAGGTTACAGATGAAACAAGCCTTGAAGCCTCAACCACGCTCTCCCACATGTCACATCCACCACGGCGCTTTATTTGTTGCACATCTGATGGTTGTTCCAGCCGCCCGTCTGCCTGCCACAGTGAGCTGTCACTTTCCATCCAGTTAACCGCGTGTTTTCGTCCGTTTGCTCCTCCAGAGGCTGCCAGTCGAGCCATAGTCCAGTTCCTGGAGGTGAACCAGAGTGAGGAGGCGAGTCGCGGCTGGATGCTCCTGACCACCATCAACCTGCTGGCCTCCTCCGGACAGGTCGGCACAACAACGCACTCGAAGTTGTTCTGTAATTATGTTTTTGTGTGCAACTCGCAGTATGTGTGGTTTGTGCTTCCAGTGGAGCACATCTTAGAAATATATGAAATTTGGGGAATTTACAGCATTTCGAGGCACTTTTGCTGTTTTTATTGGGAAACCAGCCCAGATTAAAATACATGCAGTAATCAGCAGCTGGTGCTCACATGAGTACATAAAATGGGCAAACTTTTGTAGAGAGAGGAGTGCAACCATGTGTTTGTGTGAGAGACCTGTCTATTAACCTGAACCAGGATCCTGATCAAAACTCCCACCAAACTATTATCTAATTAGATTTACCAGAAATTTTGATTTGAGGGTTAATGTCACATACCGATCTCCTGCTCTGAGTCGAAACAACCATTTTGGCTCTGATACATTGCAGCCACAGTCTCAGGGTTTCCACAAAACTGCATACTAGTAGCTAGAAGTTCTGTCAAAAGAGCCCAAAATATTCTGCTTTATTGTTGCAGTTCTTAAAATGACTGCAACTGAAAATTTTAGCATGCCTCATTTCATCCCCTGTTGACATATTTAGCGTGGATTAAATAAAATTACAGACTCGACTGTGCTGTAACGTTATTTCTCTGGTGCTGGCACGACATTAAAGTGGATTGTGGAGATAGTTCTGGCTATGCAAGACTACACGTTAGCTAGCTTTACTGCTAACTTGGTGACGCTGTTGGTTAAAGCGCCACACCAAAAACGCCTTGAAGTCTCCAGAGTTAGCATTATTGTTCTTTACCATAAGCCAATCAGTGATTCTTCCTTGTTTAGTGACGGTGAGCTGAATACTGTTTCACCCGTTTACCAAAATCATGGTTAGCCTTCAGCTGTCCATGCTATGTTTGAGTAGGTGAGCTCTGTCTGCTTTCAGATTAAGAGAATCATCTTTTCTCTATTTTTAAAATGTGGAAGCAGCATCTTTCTGTGCTGTCTTGCTGTCTGGAGGTGATGCTGGTGATGGTTCAGGATTTGGGTTGTTTTCTTTGATAGCTCCAGTTACATACAGCTTTGTAAGCCGTGTGAACAACAGCAGTGTTTGTGTGAGTGTGTGTAGGAGATGGGAATGGAAATTTCATCAATCAAATGAAACAACGCCATTTGTGTATTTGTCCAAACCAGTACGTTTTTCCGGTTCATTCTGACATTTTTGGGGGCATTTTTGCCCTTTGCCCCGACATAGATTCTTTCTTGTTAGGATTTTTACCCTCTCACAATGTAGATGTAAGATTGAATTCTAGGACTTGTAGGAGGTTTTTCAGCATTCTGTATCTCTTTGACCCATTTACTTCCCCTGGCTTTGATCTTCCAGCAGAAAATAGCATCATCCACTGTAAAAACCAAGAAACTCGAGTGAAAATTCCCACCTGACCCATCCCAGCTTTTACTCTCCCAACACAGTGATTTGTTCAGCTTGTTTCTGCTCCTTTCCTCTACTCATGATCTTCTGTATGTCACATGAATTACAATTATTGTCTTGTTTTGGAAAAGCCATGCAATGAAATCAAATCAAAAATTAGATTGTCGTCTCCAGCGTCTGGTCACAGAGCAGCACAGCTCCACATAAAGCTGAATCCTAACACGGCAGCTCGTGTGTGTGTGTGTGTGTGTGTGTGTGTGTGTGTGTGTGTGTGAGCTCTACAGGTTGTACATTAAGCTCTTGTTTTTGTCTGTCTGCACCCTCATACTGTGGCCAGCAGACATCTTTTGAAGTTTCTGGCCTGCATTCCTCTGGAGGTCTTGTGGGGAGCGTTGCTGTCAGCTGGCCGGCTGGCTGCTTTTTCTGCTCTGCTGCACACCAGAAATGCACCGTTGCTGCTGCTGCTGTTGTTGTTGTTGTTGCTGCAGAGCCGAACACTTCCTCTCTCCGTCTGCAGACATGTGATGAACCCTGTCCTCACTCCGCCTTCTCTTTGACTCACTCATTGTCAAAACATTGCACTGTATATACAATTAGAGTTGGAAGTTTGAGAGAAACTTGAGATACGGTCGTCTTTTCGCGCCGGTTAGTTTGTGCTGCATTGTGTTTGTGTTCTGAAGCAGAAAAGTTGAAGGATAAACGCCTCGAGGGGGGATACTGAGGAGCATTGAAGAGCTGCTGCAAACAGCAAATCTTATACTGTCAGGAAATAAAGCTGAGGTTTATTTATTTAGTTCTCTTTTACACTTTTCGGAAGCGGCTTCCCCGGCGCCAGCAGCAAACGCTTGAGGATTAAAACCGCTCACACGTCACAGACATGAACTTTCTGTTCTTCTAGGGGCCACTTCTGCTTTACAGTCACGTCAGCCTTTTTTAAAAAAAAAAAAAAAATGCATTCTTGTAAATTTCATTTGGTTCAAGGATCCTGACGGTTTTAAGCGAAGCCAGACTGACACCAGATTTTAATGTTTTTAATTCTTCTTGAGCCACAGAAGCATTTTTTTTCTCCAGCCTCAGTTTATACATCTTGGATTTCTTCATTTAAACGCTTCAGCAGCTTGGTTTTTAATTGCTTTTCACTTGATAGTAGTTGTAAAACAAGGCGTACTTGACAAGTTGCGAACACGTGGATTTAACAACTTTGTAGCTTTTATTTGGCTCGTTATAAACTTTGAGAGTTACCAAGTTGAGACTTTGAAGTGGTGATGCTTAGATGTTAGCCTCTGCCCTGGAGGCTGCTGCTAGTTTTTACAGCAATTAATGTGAGATAGAAGATGTGAAACCTTCCGTTCTTCCAGGCTCGTTAGGGGTGCAGTGGATCACAAAACAGTTGCATCCCGGATCAAACCTTCACTGTCACTGCTTTTACCGTCGTGGTGCAGATCTGGATTGCTTGCCTTTAAGATGTCGAGATGAGACTTTGCTCTCCAAGTGCACCTGTAGTTACTTTTAATAGTAACAGCAACGATAAAACAGAATTTCACACTCAGATGGTTGGACTTGCAATAATCCACAGTTCACATGCGTGCTGAACTGTGAGTGAGAACCTGTACAGATGACAGATTAACTGTTCTCATCTGTGCCCACCGTTGTTTTTTGATCTCCTTTATTAATGCGAGCACCTGTTGTTGTGTCACACAGGTGATAAATTTCTTAGATTGTCCTTTGCTATAGCTGTACTGTTCCAGCCATAGCAGCTGTTGCTCTGTTTACCTCCACTCAGTGTGCTTTTTCTTTTCACTCCAAACAAAGTTCAGCAACAGAGGGCTAAAAAACAAATGCATCAGCTTTCGTAATACATTCAGCCTTACACGTGGGTGACAAATTAAAGGAAAAAAGTGACTTCTTGTAGGCATCTGGTTGCTCGGTTGTGCTGTGGGGTTTTGCTGCTCCACTCGTCCGATTAGAGGGAAGCGTCACGACACATCAACACAAAGTTGATCACCTTTATCTTAATGCAGCATTTCTATCCTGATGGGAGTGGTCTTCTATGATGATGATGATGCCCACCAATGGAGCAAAAGGGCTCACTAGTGCTCTCCACCACCATTATTATCAAAACACCAAGTGAGGGAATATTATGTGGAACAATGGTGTCCGCTCCTCCAGTAGAGCTCCAGAGACCTGGAGGATCAATGCCAGGGTGCACTGAAGCTGTTCAGGTGGCACTGTAGTGGCCCAACACCTTACTAACACACTTTTATGTTGGATTTTTCTTTAATTTGTGGCCATGCAGATTGAAATCAGGAGCTGGTCTCTATGGAAACAGCACAACCATGGCTAGAAGTTAAGAAAATTTAAATATAGCTTCAATATTACAGTTATAATGCCAAAAATCATGAAAAATAAAATTTTTAAAAAAGCTGATTTTCTTCTAAAAAAAAAAAAAAAGAAGAAGAAAAAAAAACTGTAGTTAGTATGTGCCCCCAGGTGTTACCAATCCTGGGAAAAGATATTTTATTATTCACAAGTATACAACCCCTACAAAATGGTGTTTAAAAAAAAAAAACTACTCTGTCAACTCTAGAAAGATGTTTCACTGTGCTGAATGTATCGTCCGACAACTTTCTCCTCTGTTCACCATTTTTGAGCCATGCTGCATTTATTTCAGTGAATAATTATGTTTTATGTAACTCTTAATCCCTTTAATTTGTTTCCATACTTTTCATACTTTGCTCTACCACAACCTGCATTTTAGCCGAATAGTCTCACAATTTTTGACGCGTGAATGTTGATCACAGCTGAGTCAGTCACGGCTTTGTAGTTATGCTGAGGAGACTTTTTTGTGTTTTTCAGAATCTGGTGCACTTTTTTTTTGTCTTTTTTTGTGGCAAATGTTAAGACAAGATGTGTAGAATAAGTTTGCTTTGGTGGCATGCCATCGTGTTTTTAAATTTAGTCAAGTTTGCTTAAAGAACAGTGACATGTGATCAGTTTAAGGAGCATGTAAAAGGAGAAAATCGGATTACTACATCTGTTTTTATAGTTTCTGCTCTGAGAAATGGTGGCATTTTGCAGATTTTTTATTTCTTGATTTATTTTTGAGATCAATTTTTTATTTTTAACATTTTTTTCTGGACATAGACGCGTGTGCCCAAGCCTTGGTATGGTTTAAATTAATAGGGTCTGCTGTTTTGTGGCTGTTTAATGTCAGCAGAACAGGACTGACAGGGAAAAACAATAACTGGCCAGTGAGCGCGGTGGCTCATGCCCTGTTTGTGTCTGTGTGTGAGCAGGTTTAATGGATTCGTATCCCTTTTCCTCTGCTGTCTCAGACGGTAAAACGAAGGACTCTCCAGGCAGCTGGCCTCCCATAAACCTGACGTCACCTCCCTCCCTTTAATGCCCTCCTCCTCCCTCACCTCCCGCTCTTCCTTCCTCGGAGGATAAAGCAGCAATATTTTTGTTTGCGGCTCTCTCTTTCTACCTCTTATTTTTGATAGGATGCCCTTCACGCTCTGAATTCCCAGTCCGCTTGTCTGTGCCTCTCTGACACACACAGAAGCGCTTTCTTGACATATTTCTTCTTTCAGTCTCCTCGTGTCTGACTTTATCGCCTTTTATTCCCCTCCATCCTTCCCTTACACCTACACACTGTTCAGTAAATGTCTTTGTCTCTCCGGTTTTCGCTGTGATTGACTGTTGGCAGTAACCTTGACCTTAAGGCTGCAGCAGGGCCGATGCGTCTATAACAGCCTGTAAAAATACACACACACCCTTCTGGTTGAGTTTTCCATTATCATGACTCACTATCAAATACCTTCTTCCACCGTCAGTGTCTTTATCATTTTCCCTCCATCCCCCACTCTCCATTGATCAGCTGAAATTGAAGGTGTGTGCGCTGCCGTGCTTTGTTACTCGGTCTGTTGGAGTGAAATGGGAGGGTCATCTGGTCCGGCCACCGTGTGTGTGTGTGTGTGTGCGGTTATACGAGAGCTCGTGTGTGCGTGAAAAGGAAGAGCGAGGTAATTTGTCGGCTTCTTTTCAGTGTGTGCGTGTAGGAGGCAGCGTTTGATTATCTGAATCACTCGCCTCGCCGAGCACAAACCCCATCTTCTTCAGCGCGCACACACAGTACAGTATAACGCTGGAGAACACACAATGAACACACACCTCAGGCCTTTCTTATCTTCGCAGAAACTCGACCATGAATCATAACACAACAAAATAGCCGTTTACCAAAGTCACGCCGGAAACGAAAACATTTTTCGTCTTTATTTTGTCCCGCAGAAATCGAGGTCGTGCAGCTCTTTGCTTAGTGTCGATACAGTTACATGTAAGGTGTTGTCAAATATCAGTTTTTACTAAAAATTGTGCAAAATCCACAGCAAATGATATAAAAAAAATCTGTTTCAAGATTCAAGGGATTTTAATCGTGTGCATCCACATATATGTGCTTTGATTTGGCTGTGAGTGTTTGGACGCAACCGAAATCCAAAGTTGAAACGCGTGATCAGGCCAAAGGATCATCTGATTGTCTTTTGGTGCAAAATCTCAATCCGCCATCTGAATTGTAGTGGAACTCATGTGGTCAAATGGTTTCTTGTGCCTACAGTAACTCACAAGTCCCATATGTTTGCGTCTCTTTACTTCTAGTCGCTGCTACGGTGAATCACTAAGAGGTTTGCTCTGCCTCTTAGTCTGTGGCTAATGCTGTCTGGAGCTCCATCTTTATAACATGAGAATAACTTTGACAACAGACTGACACATCTCTGTATCCGAGACACCACCTACAAAAACTGAACAAAACTGTCACTACAACTCTATGCGTTAGCTGCTTTTACAGTGGCTGAGACTGCGCTAACGGCTAGTGGCATTGTCACAGATTACCATGAAACATAGTCTAGAAATCAATATCAAACAATGCTAAGAAAACATAATAATAAGAAGATATTGGCCTGAGGTGGCAGTAAAAGTGACATAATGCTGAGGAAATGTACATCAAGAAAGATGGTCTTTCTTGATTACTAACAATCTGTATCTGTATTCGATTTATCAGATCGCCCGTCCCTAGCTGGAAGTTAATCTTTACCTTCTCTTGAGTTTTCTTCTGAAATTATTCTATCTCACATTCTGTTTTCTTTACCGTCCTTTTCGTCCGTCTCCCTACAGAAAACCGTCGACTGCATGACGACCATGTCCGTTCCCTCCACGCTGGTCAAATGCCTCTACTTGTTCTTCGACCTGCCCCACATGGCCGAGGCCCCCGTGGGCCCTCCGCCGCCGCCTCCACCGCAACCGCTGCCCAACCAGGAGAAGACCGCGGGGCAGGGCCACACCCAGCCAGAGCTGCCCCTGGCCGACCGCCGGGCGCTGCTCCAGAAAGTCTTCGTCCAGGTAAGAAGATGACGACAGCGCTCTGTTTGGAAAATGTTTTAGTTTCTGTGATTACTTGTGCTACTACAGCTGTCGGTTGTATTTGGTTTTGAAGCAGTCACACAAAAAATAAGATAAGATCAACTTTATTCATCCCGAAATATAAAATGGAAATATACACAATTACAGAAATGTGAGTAATTAAATAGAAACCAAATAAGAATACAAAGTACAATATGTAGTGTTTAAATGTATAAAGTGTCCAAGTGGATGCCAAACAAATAAAATCACACATGAACAAAAGCTAAATAACAAGAAACAGAAAGTGAATTAAAGGTAAACAGATGTATTGCACAGAAATAATACAGGTGACAGTGATGGTATTGATAATGAAACTATTGCATCTGGTAAGAAATTGCACAAGATGTTTAAAGTAACTCTACATTTTTGAAACGCTTATGGACAAAAGCTGTGTTTCATTTGCGGTTTGATTGTTTCGTGTAAATTAATGCAAACATTGTCAAAAATAAAGAATAATCTTGACCATTTATTGTGGATTCAACATAAACGTGATGCTGGTAACGCGTGTGGAGCATCAATGATGTGCATGAGCAGATTTTAAGACGTTCCTTGTCTTAGTCTGATACTTTAACTCCTGATGTTCACTGACATAAATGATGCCTTATTGTCATCGTAATTAGAAACTCTGCCTGACGCTTCATTGACTTCATCTGCCATAACTACCGAAGCTTGAATTTCACATATTAATGATGCCATTTACAAAACACAACAAAAACACTCTTCTATCTCTGTGATAAAAGACTCGACTTCGCAAGCGGCAGTTTCAGTTTTTTCCGGCCGTAGTTTTATCAGATTATTTCCAGGCCGATGCCTTCGGCTGCGGTAAAAACGTCCTCTCCTCCCCGCTCCCGCAGATCCTGGTGAAGCTCTGCACCTTCGTGTCTCCGGCCGAGGAGCTGGCTCAGAAGGACGACCTCCAGCTGCTGTTCAGCGCCATCACCTCCTGGTGTCCCCCCCACAACCTGCCCTGGAGAAGGAGCGCCGGGGAGGTGCTCACCACCATCTCCAGACACGGCCTCAGCGTCAACGTGGTCAAATACATCCACGGTAAATGCAGATGTGTCAGATGTTGTATAATGACATCATCAGTCGACACATTAAAGGTACAGTCAGACTTTATCTGACATGTGTTTAGCCACATGGAAAATCACATTTAGGAGCTACAACCTTCAACATCCAGATCCACCAAGGATGCAAAACAAACATCTATCAGGCAGCTTCGTAGGAAAACACACATGATGAGGACACTGGCAGAGCAAACAGATCTGTTTGTTTACTGACGTGTTTTCATGGACTCAAATGATTCAAGAAACAACAGTTTGGCAAATTAAACACTGTAAACCTCTTGAGAGTCGCACAAGTACTATTTGTTGTGACGTTCGTGCAGTGATTTATGTTAAGTATTAAGATGAGCTTTCTTTAAAATCTGTATTTATTTAAAGCATCAGTGAAAAAATGTCCTGTGTGAAGTAATTCCTGGCGTTTCTGTTATTACCGGTAAAAATGAGGGCTCTCCTTTCATGTTTCTCAGAGGTTTTAAATAAATAAAATGTTGACATGATGATAATTTGTGGAAAATACGCAGATGGGTTATTTAAAAAAAGAAAAAAGAAAAAAGAAAAAACAACAACGACAGAGCCATCTGTAACTCATGAGTTTGTAGCCGAACAAATTATATTAAAACAAACGGAAAACAAGGTGCACGAACAAATAAATTAGCAAGTTAGTCAGTTTGGGAATTTTCTGTCCCCGTTTTAGAGGAAATGCAACTGCTGATCTGCCACTTTCCAAAGCTACTGTATTGTTTTCCTTTCTATAAATCTACGATGAAAGCAAACCTGGAGCAGATATCCTCAATCATTTCCATGCATTCCTTTACACATCATGTCACCATATTTCTCACAAACTCTCCTTTTTTTTCCCCCTTGTCTTTCTCTCCCTCCAACCCTCCCATGTACAGAGAAGGAATGCTTGGCCACATGTGTTCAGAACATGCAGCAGTCAGACGATCTCTCCCCGCTGGAGATCGTCGAGATGTTCGCTGGACTCTCCTGCTTCCTCAAAGACTCCAGCGACGTGTCCCAGACGCTGCTGGACGATTTCCGAATGTGCCAGGGTTACGCCTTCCTCTGCGACCTCATGCTCAGGTACAGCTCAAGTCCCACAGCTCATATGCTCACTTCCTTGTGTATAAACAGTCTTACAAGTTCTTCTGTGCTCAGGCTGGAACAAGCAAAAGAGGACGAATCGAAAGATGCGCTGAAGGACCTGGTGAACCTGGTCACCTGTCTGTCCACGTACGGGGTGACGGAGCTGAAACCAGCTGGCCTGACGACCGGAGCGCCCTTCCTGCTGCCTGGATTTGTTCTCCCACAGCCCTCTGGGAAAGGTAGGCTAATGGTTCGTCGTTATTTCCAGATGTCACACGTGTGTCCGAGACAAGACACCGAACCCCAAAGCTCCTCCCAGTGACTCAGATATTAAAGCAAACACCTTGCAGCTTTGGCATTTGCTCATGAGAGTGCGCGAATGAGAAATGGCTGAAAGGGAAATCCACTGGTGTTGTCGAGAGCAGGAATCAAGGACATGTTCGCTGTGTTTGCATGATTATCAGGCAAATTTGAAGCAAACCTTTGTCACAGAAGATTAAAAGAATGAAATATGTATTAGGCTTGTTTCCATTCATAGCTTTGGAGCAAATAAACTCGACTGCTTCGCTCGTCAGAAAGCGGTAGAATAGGCTACATTACGCATGGACGCGATAAACAAAACGTTTACCATCTTGAGAAAAATGTAGAGAAGTTGTAGCTTTTCTTTCATGTCAGCTGGTATCAGTCCTGTTTCATGTTGTCCAGAGATAAAGACGACGGAAGAAACAGCTGATTAGTCAGGTGAGTTAAATGTTAGCTACGTCAGAACTGATTTTAGAAATGTCTTTTCATGCTCTTCGTGCAGCCGTAAAAACTTCTTTTCAAAATTGAGATAGACTTTTCTCAAATGTTGCTGTTTTCGTTCACTTTTTCAATCGCAATGCTTCAAAATGCACAAAAGAGAAACGTTACGGAAACACGGCTGTTGAAACTAAAAGCTGAGGAAGTGAAGCTATTCCCTGCCTTCCCCTTCCAGGACACAACCCAGTGATTTTTCTGGTCGCAGATCCGCCTCTTAAGTCTACAGAGTACCACCAGCTTGATTCGCCCAAAAGCTCTGAAACAAGAGAGGAATTACTTGTGGAATAGTCCTCGTGTATACCCCAGCCGCCATATCTGCCTGTCAGATCTTAATCCCTGAAATGACTTTGATGCTTGGCTGATCCCAGTGAGCTTAACCTGTTGACAGACACCATGGCAACTCCGCCGCCTGTCACTCTGCTGGAGATGAACGCCTCGAGCCTCTTGCATACAAATTGGCTCTTTGGAGAGCCGGGATGCTTTAGTGGTTTAGAGAATTGTCTCTGACTGCACGTTTACCTCTGAACCTGATCCACATGACCTTGTATCCCCCATTTTATACTAAGTCAATAAGGAAACAGGCAGCACGCACATGTCTGTGTTGCATTTAAAGTAGTTCTAACGCACTTATGCCTATTTATAGGTTAGATCAGCATTTTAACCTTCTAAACCCTGAGCAGATTCTGGATGGGTTTTTTTTTCCTCCTCTGAGATTTTTCCTCACTGTGGGCTCATTTTTTAATATAAAATCCTGCATCTTTTTGGAAACAGCCATGGTTAGAAGGAAGGAGAACTCAGAAATATACTTTGTGTAAAATAACCAGGTGAGAAAGCCAAAAAATCATAAAAAAGAAAAAACTGAAAATGAATTTGTTTGATTGTTTATGTCACAAAAAAGGAAGAAAAAAAATGGAATCAACAAGTATAACCTTTGTCCAGATGCCCACGAAAAGAAAATAACTATAATTTTCTATTTACAACTTTACAACCTCTACAAACATTTTTCTCTCTACACTACACATCCGCTCTAGAAAGATGTTTCACCATGCTGAATGTGTCTTCCAACAATTTGCTCCTCTGTTCACTGTTTTTGAGCCACGTTGCATTTATTTTGTTCCTTAGGTATGTTTTCTGTTGCTCTCAATCTCTTAAATGTGCTTCTATCCTTGTTTACTATCTGCTCTGTGTAAACACAGCCTGCAGTTCAGCCGAGTGGTTCCTTAATGTTTGTCATGTGACTGTTTGCAGCTGAGTCCAACTTGGCTTTTATGTTACGAAACCATTTCTGCAGAATCCGTTGTCTGTATTGAGCCGTGCTGCATTTATTTTATTGTTCAAGTGTGTTTTCTTTTTATTATTGTATCTCTGTAATCTAATGTGCTCTGCGTAAACCAGTCGATTATTGACCACCTGAATATAAGCCGCACCCACTAACTTTAAAAAGAAAGCAAGTTTTACATAAACAGGCTGCACTCTATAAGCTGCAGGTGTCCACGTTGTAACATGACATATTTACACAGAAAGATGTTTTAAACTTTGAATTAAATACGTACCGGTAACATACACAAACACGTACCGTAAATGCTTTTTTCCGAACAGTGCCTGTAACACGGCTGGTTAAGAAAATAAACAATATAGCAGCCTACCAGGAAAAGTCATTGATCTCTATCTTCATCTTCCTCCTGTGCACTAAAATCACTAAAGTCGTCTTCTTCAGTGTCGGAACTGAACAGCCTCAGAATGACTTCATCACACACTTCCTCAGTCTCTCTTTCATTGTCGCTCTCAATGTCACTTTCTTCTCGAGGCAAACTTATAAAAATCGTAAAAATCCATAAATTAGCTGCATCACTGTTTAAGCCGCCGTGTTCAAAGCGTGTGAAAAAAGTAGCGGCTTATAGTCCAGAATTTACGGTAGTTCTTTACATAAACACCTAATTTTTGGCTGTTATTTAAAACAAGACATGTAGAATAAAGTGATTTTTATCCTTAATATCACAATTTTAAGCTTTAATTTTCCATGCCGTGATTAGTTCAATGACTGTCGTAAAGCTGAACATCTGATAATGATGTTTTCACAGTTTGTAGCTCTGATCAATGGTGTCATTTCAAGCCCACATTAAGGAGCCACACCTTCACGCCGGCCGACACGTTCTTTTCTTCCTTCAGATGCTTAATGTTGCCTTCGTGCTGCTGAAGTCCCACGACACTCAAACACATGCAAACCCGCACAAAACCTTCCAACCCCACACACACACACACACACACACACACCCCCTGACACAGTTGAGCTCGGCTGCCTTTTCCACCACACACAAAAAAAACCCACACACAGACACACACTCATGTTTACCCACTTAATGACAGTTCCAGCTGTGCGCCGAGTCATTACCAGGAGCCATCGCGGTACGAGGGTCCGCTTACACGCCTAATTAAGCCGCCACATTCACTTAACCGCTGCGTGCGTGATGACACGTTTGTGTGCCAGTTTTTCTCGTGTGTGAGTCACAGTTTATGGTTTTATGTTCGCCGCTCAACCCCAAAATGGAGGTCAGATTATGTGTGTGATGTGGTTCACGGACAACCTCTATCTTTAATGCGTTTGCCCTTTGCTGTCTCTTTATCTAAGTCAAACACATACTGCCTTCTACAATAGTTTTCATTGCATGGAAATTATTTTCCGTGATTACTCCAGCTTGACAACGCAAACTACAAATATTTATTTTAAAACAAGAAATTAATGACAAAGATGTAATAAAGGAGCAGGCCATTACTGTTGATTAGACTGACTGTTGATTGTGGAGTGACATATCTCTTGAAAAGTTCAAAAACTTTACAATTAGAAAGTCATATTTTGTCTTTTAAGTCATTTCGAAAAAGCTAAAAGAGCAGACTTGTGTTGAATTTGCTGCAAAGTGACAGATAAGATCAGAATTTCTCATTTTTCAGTCATGATCATAAACCATTTCATCAAAAAGAAAACAAAATTGTTAATTGGATGAAAAATCAAAAGGTCATTTCAACCCTAATTTAAATATTAGTCTCACAATTCATGAGGTTCAGGAACTGTGCGAGTTAACTAAAGCTGCTCTGTTCAAGCAAATTGGAGCTTCTTCTTCTTTTTTCTTTTTTTAAATATTGCTTTTCGGTCTTAAATGATGTAACAGGGTTTTCAGTTTCCTCTCGGCAAATATTGTTCTAACGATTGTAAAAACCATGTGGAAAAGTGTACATTTCCTTTTTGTAGAGGGGGTGTTTTTGCACAAGATCAATTTTCTTTAGTCATTTTGTTTTTCTCAGGGTCACTTCTCCTGCTCTTTGGGTTTCATGTAGCTTCGAGGCAGTTTATGTAACATCAGGAAGGGTCTCAGGTTTCCACCAGAGTCGGTCTGTAGATGCAAACGTGGAACCAGCGTCCGCTCGTGCTCTTTTTCCAAACGTTGGTGTGCATAATAATTTCTATATTTTCACAAATTTCACAAATAAATCTTACATTAGAAAGAATGCTTGTATTCCAAAGAAGTGTTCAAATTTCCAGCTCCTAACCTGCCAAGGGTTAAAGAAGAAACATCTTATGACTTATAGTGATTAAATTTATTACAGAATACAAGCTGAAACATCACATAAAACAACCGAAGTGCCATATTTGTTCAGTATCTACACAGCGCTTCTTGACTCGTCTCATCTCTTGACATATTCCAGCCGTAGTCAGCAAGCATAGATGGATTCCTGTTTCCCTGATACCTCAACACAAATAAAACAGAACTTACCTGCATTGTTTGCACAGTTTCGAGACATCTCAGCTTCCTGAGGTCGAACATGTGACACAGTTTTACAAGCTCCATGTAAATTTAGAGCCTTAAATCAATGTGTCTGTCTCATGAAACGTCTCCACATGCATTCTATCCACTTCTAAGTCACAGATTTCTGCAGATATGTCAAACAGAACATGATCTGCCAAAACTCTGGCCAACATGAATGTATTTAATGTGCAGACAGTGTTTTAGGCTAGAGCTGGTAGCTCAGAGGCTCAGATTTTGACCCTGTGCTGTTTCTTGTATCCAAAAAGCCAATTAGCACTTTTAAGTTATTTTTTCTTTATTTGTGGTCCAGTGTAGATGGGTGCTTCAACTTTATCGCTTCAAATGACAGTCGTTTAACATTTTGACCAGTCATTCACACGTCCGTCCTCTTCTCTGTCATATCTTTTCTTCCAGGCCACACAGTCCGTAACATCCAGGCCTTCGCGGTCCTCCAGAACGCCTTCCTGCGAGCCAAAACCAGCCGTCTGGCCTGCATGCTGCTGGACGCCATCGGGAACATCTACGCCGCCGAGCCGGCCAACTACTTCATCCTGGAGTCGCAGCACACCCTGTCGCAGTTTGCTGAGCGGGTGGCCAAGCTCCCCGAGGCTCAGGCCAAGTACTTTGAGCTGCTGGAGTTTGTGGTGTTCAGCCTCAACTACGTGCCGTGCAAGGAGCTGTTCAGCGTCAGCGTGCTGCTCAAGTCGAGCACGTCACACGCCTGCAGCATCACGGCCGTCCGGACGCTGCTGAAGCTCGCCCGGCACGACCCGGTGTTCAGCGACGTGCTGCGGGAGGTGGGCCTGCTGGAGGTGCTGGTCAACCTGCTGCACAAGTACGCCGCCCTGCTCAAAGACCCGGCGTCGCAGCAGCAGCCGCACAACAACGACCAAGGTGAGGAGCTTCTGTAGCGGGACCTCTTCACCGCAGTTATTGAAGATACGTGGAGTAGGCTGGAGAACTGATTTTTATTTGTAAAAGCTGAACTATAGAGGAGACAGGACTGTTGAGTCATCTCGAGATCTAAAGGGGAGTTGAAATAGATCATAATAGAACCAAAACAAAATAAGGATTTAATGAGGGCATCTGGGAGTCACCTGTTAGCGAGTGCTCACAGTGCACTAAGGTTGAAGCCTTTGATTTCTCATAGGGGCCCTTTGTTCCTCGTTCTCCCTTTACTGCCTCTCTTCAGCTCTAAAGGCAAAATGACAAAAGAGTAATCTTTTAAATAATAATAACAATAAATAAGTAAAATGTGAATTTTACATTGCGTAATCTTCTTCAGTGCTGCAGTAGAAGGCAACTGGATGTCTTTTTGGTTCTTGGAGATGTTTCTTCTCTTATCTAAGATGCTCCATCAGTACAGACAGACTGATTAGGAGTCGCAGGGATTTATTGTCACCCTAGACTCAACAAACATGACTCAGGGTGGAGGAGGGATCTCAGGGCTGCATTTAAGTAACTGATTAGTGGCGTCTTAGACCACTTCTCCTGCTTAGAGATGGCTTTCCGTTCGTAAAAACTGAGGAAGCCTCTTGGACGGGAGATGAGACGTCTTCAAGAACCCACAAAGAGATGCAGTTGCCTTCTACTGAAGCACTCGGGCTTACCAAGACTGAAACAACTGATAACCTACACAGAGACACTGCAAAATCTTGATAAAGGCAGAAATAATCCTGATTTGCTGCGTAATTAAAACAGTGACTTCACACATGACTCACAAGCAGCACCTGTGGCTGCAGGTGAAAGCGATTGTGATGTCTTGGGGAAACACCTTAACACACACTTCATCACTGCAGAAAAGAAGTGAGAAGTTAAATGAGTGCAGGTGTTAAAACATCTGGTAAAAGATTGTTCCAAGTTGGAGATAAATGAAGATATATTTTTTCATTGCTCTGGATTATACATGATATTATTATATATATATATATATTAGTATAGGTCACGCATGTTCGCCACTTCCAAGACAGATTTGTGCAAAAAGAGTGTGTTCTGTCAGAAATTCTTGTGTTCTTCCTTTTCTTCTTCTTCTTAAAGGTGTCTACAAACATACTAAGAAGTCAAATGAATCAACAACATTCAGTACAGACAAATTAACATGAATTACAAATCAAGACCACCTGGTCTGACCTGAAGTGCTTTGAGTCAAATCACAACCAACATGTGCCTGTTTTCAAATACTTAAAGTGTGTCATTTACTTACCTTGAAGTAAACCTTTCTGCTTTTTCACTGTTTGCCTTTTCATTGTGTCACTGTTTGCTCACTGTGTGCGTTTAATGCCGCCGTCCAGCGCTAACCTCTCTTCTCTCCCTTTGTTTGCTCTCTGCGTTTAGCCGACTGCAAAAACAACACAGTAGCCGAGGAGCAGAAGCAGCTGGCCTGGCTGGTGATGGAGACTCTGACTGTGCTGCTGCAGGGCTCCAACACCACCAGCACTAATGCAGGTAAACACACCAGCACACGGGACTCTACATGTGTGGAAATGGTCGCGATAAATCCAGGAAGAGGATGTTTTCTTAGTTTATTTGAGAGTTTGGAGACACAACAAAAACTTCATGTTCCATAATAATTAACTTTCAAGTATCTGTAATGGTATATAATATCAGAACTTAATTTAAAGGAAAATGACCTGATTTTAACTTTGCATCTCTGCAAGGCTCCGTTGGGTAAAGATCTTCCCAGCAACTGGGCCACACTGAGCTCCAAAGCTGCAGTACACTGGATTATAAAGTATTTAAGCTAAAAAAACATGCTCAGATGATGTCTCTTGATAAGCCTCGGCAGGAGGATCAGTGAAGGCTACGCATTATTTTACAGTTAAGCTTTAATTGACTGCATCAAATTTAACCTTGAACACTCATGATGCAAAAGTATAGAAGCACTCATGGAGGGAGTTTCATTCAGCAAAGAAATCCACTGTTCCATCTCACTGAAGAGACGCTGATTGTCAACCATCCTGCAGAGGAAAGAGAACTTTCTATCAGGCATCTATAAATTACCTTAAACATCGCTCTTCTCAGTGCAGCAAAGCAAGTTGAAAAAGCCTCAGAGTTTGTGGATCCAGCTATAACAGATGACCAGATGCAGACATGGACAGATCCACAGTGTTTCTCAGAAGAACAGCAAACTATAGGCCTAAACTAATGTGAGAAATATGAAAAATGTGAAACAACGATAATACAGGGTAGCAGCAGGGTCATTCCATCTAAATAACTTGAGTATATTTTAGAAAGCCATGCAAATTTTTACCTTCGCACTATGAATAATTTCAGAGTTTCAGGCCCTTGAAGTACATACAAGTGGCTTTTTAAAATTCTCATTACTTTTTCCTGCATTTCTGAGCCTCATAACTTCATCAGTGAAGCAGATAGACGTGTGGAATTTTGAGCTCTGATAAAAACCACCCCGGGTGTCACGATCTAAAGACTAGCTCGTAGTGTTAACAGAAAAGCTGCACCTGTTTCTTGTCTGTGATGTTAAGTAACAGAACGCTGGATGTCTTTTCTGTTTTCTGCAAATTCACCAGAGAAAACTTTAATAAGGTGCAATTTGGGTGAACTTTCGGGAGTCCTGTCACAACGGGAAGACAAGACAAGTTACAGCAATTAAAAGGTCTCATTCTTACCTTAGTAATTACAGCTCAAAAATGTTAAATGCAAAACAAAAAGCACATGATTTTAACCCACGCCTGTGAACTTCAGTGGCCTGCAACTGACGGTAGCATTTCACGTGGCTTCATTAGATACGTTCTAGTTATTGTGCATAAAAAAATTAGCTGATTCAGATGCAAAAGCCAACGCAGGAAGGACAGCTGGATGGAAATGTAGTGTGTGAATATGTGTTGAGGTTAATAGGCTTATTAATATGACTGCCCCGTCATTAAGACGTGAGTAAATCTCTCCATAAGTACAGTCGTGCTTAACATTAATTAAAGTGCTGCTTTGAGTGTAAGACAGTTTTAGCTTCATTCTCACTGCTGCAGGAGTCTCTGGAAGCATGAACAAATATAAAACTATACCCAGTAAGTGGGCTTAATGCAGATCTTATAAGGTCGACAAGGCTTTAGTGCTTTAATGTGGCTGAGAATTATATTGTTAGACAAACACTTACTGCTTTGAAATTGTTTGCAGCCAATAGGATAAAAAAAACAAAAAAACACTAAAGCAGAGGAAGACTGGAGCTCCATCCGCTGAGACTCGACTATATCTCATATATATGCGTGTCAGGGAAAGCAAAAAGGTTTAGACGCTCTTTAAAACTTTACCTTTCTCCTCTTACTGTCTGAGCGCTGGGCTCCATGGGATCAGTGATGCCATTTTCCAAGAGAGTGTATTGATGTTTCTTTATGCGCATTAGTCTGTTTTTTCTCCAGAAGACGTTAGTTGTGCAGCATAAGTTATTGTGGAGATGTAGCAGTGATACTCCAGCCCTTAAAACCCAGATTTAAACCTGAAGTTACCTCTCAAACCTCAAACCCTGCTTCACCGTCTCTTTCAGCCACTCTGTGTTTGTTTGTGTCAGCTGTAGAAATGCGATGAGTCACAAACATGACCAAGCGGCGGCGCAGAGCTCTCGCCGACCTTGATGATGATGATGACTGTTCGCTTTCGTCACAAAAACACGGCGATGCGTGTGATGTTTGTAGCACTTGGCTCTGACACGTTGATTGCATTTACATTTTATGCTCGCGGCTCTCAGCTGGCACTTTTATCTAGAGACACTCGAAGAGAGTGAAGGAGCAGGAGGAAGCTCACTGCAGCACCAAAGTGACAACAATGTGCTGGATCAAGGTCGAGGCTGCAGCAAAGAAAGTGAATTTTAAGTGTCAGCGCCTTCAGATAAACTCGAATAAATATCTTTAATGTTGCAAGCAACTAGTGATAGTTTCAGTTTCATATAGAAAAGAAAAGAAAACATTTTGAAATCTGTTTTACATTTACAAGTGACGGCACACAAGATGCAGACCTCAACATTTTCAGTTTGAGTGAACAAAAACTCTCAAGGAGTAAAGAAGATAAAGGTAGATTCCCTAAACGATCAGGTCGAGTCAGGATCAAATGTTATCATTTCACTTCATCAGAAGCTTTAAACGAAAGAAAGCAGCTGTTAAACAAGGAGAGACGTTTAATGGAAAGGCGGTTCTGGCATTAAAAAGTTTTTAAAATGAACAGTTTTTATAGCAGTATGTCTGTAAATTATAATCACAGGAGATTTAGAAAGCTTGAATTAAAACATTCAGATGAGTCTAAAGATTTCAGCTGCACTTTAAAGGAAGAATTCACCTAAATTCTGAGTGTAGACTTTGAAAAGAAAGTTTGCTCCTTGTGGAGACGACTCCCAGCATTAGACATCATAAAACATTATAAGATATTACAGTATGGTCCAAAACAAGCATCAAGACACTATTACATTGCTCTGTATATGGAGCTAGCCACTTATTAGTCAGTCATTTATTTATTATTGACATTTAATTAATTATTCAAATCATCTATTTACGAAAAAAAAGACCGAACATTGTCAGATAGGATGACTTTTTTTTTGGGCTTTTCTCAGTATCGAATAATTGTAACTTGAATATTTTCTTAGTTGAACTGTTGAATTGTGATAGCAGCAGAGTAAAACAAACATGGCAGCAAAACAGGACCAAGGATAATATAGGATGAGGTGACTTCAGACAAAACTTTATTAAACCTGAATTTTTATGATCATGATTTTCTGCATTTTAAATTAACTCACAGTTTAACAGATTTTACAGATTTAACTGTCAACCTACAGCAGAGCTTCAGTATCATTCACAGAGAATATAATCAGGAAAAGATTTGACTGAAAGGGAGATGCTTCTTACGGTTGATTTAAATCCAAAACTCAGCCTCCTTTCGAGCAAGTGAGCTGTGCAGCATCAGTTACCATGGCAACCTAGCAGGTTAAGAGAGACTTTCTTAACATTAAAACTCTGACTTTATGCTAAATTTACCTGCTAACTCACTAATCTTCCTTCATACTTCACGTCTCAGGTTGCTTGATGTTTCTCAGTGACTCTAACATGCACAGAGACTCACTTTGTGCCTCTTTCTCTCGTCTCCCAGCCCTTTTCAGGGAGTTTGGCGGCGCTCGCTGCGTCCACAACATCGTGAAGTACCGTCAGTGTCGCGAGCACGCCCTGCTCATCATCCAGCAGCTCGTCCTGTCGCCCAGCGGTGACGACGACATGGGGACCCTCCTGGGCCTCATGCACTCGGCTCCGTCCAGCGAGCTGCAGCTGAAGACCGACATACTGAGGGTAAGGAACTCGACACAGACTCTCTGTTGACTTACTGGAAACACACTTGCATGCTGTTTTACACTTTGCACATTTGAAATGCAGCTTTGGCTACCTCATTTTATTCTATCTGTCTTGATTTTCTGCCATTTCAGAGTCTCAGACATTACAAATTACTTGTTGTTTGTGTTGAGAAACATCATGATAAATGCATCCAAGAAGAGCCTAGTGAGACGATATCAGCCCCAACAAATCCTAGTAGTGAATTTCAGTGAGAACGCTGAAGAAGTCTCTAACTTAAAAAAAATCAATGTGCACTCGGAGCCCTGCGTACAGTAATTGCTTCAGACCAGGTCCGCTGAGTGTGAGGTGCACATAAAAGCATATATGATCACACAGGATGAGAGGCCGGCTCGTTTTCTGTAGCATAATTGCATTTTCGAATTCCCTCCGCCCCCTTCCCAACGAGGTAATTCTCAGGTCTTCTGAAGGCTTCGGCCGGATTAACCCGTCAGCATTTTGCTCCTATTTCGCTAATCGGGGATTTTAATTATCACCCGCTGCAAAGAACTCAAATCTCGTTTGGGTGAAATAATTTATTCTTCTCTCTTGGTCGGGGGTTGATAGTAGCCAAACACACAAACACAGTTAAGCTTGTGAAAAGTGGCCATTTATAGGTGTAATATCTGTGAGATGTGTTGGATCTCAACCTGGAGGCCGGTAAAGTTAACACCCCAAACCTAACATTTTATGAGTCGGAGCCTGGCGGTAATTTCCCAGCTCGGAGGACAGGAAGAGGCCGACTTTACCGTCCTGTGATGGGTTTATGAAACGTTGTGCTGAGTCGGGCGGGATTGTGGAGCAGCAGGAAACAGCTGGCTCAGTGGTGCAACGTATCTCTGTTTTTACTTCTCTTTTATTCGCCGTCCCTCCGCAGTGGGAGACATTATTACAGATCCCAGTTAGCTTTCTAGCTGCACTGCTGGTGCAACAGTCACCGAATTCATTGTAAAACAGGAGGCACTGCAGATAAGATACATCAATGCTGTCATGTAATACATTTTTTTAAAGGATGAGTGGAAAACTTGAGCATAGAAGATGATTCTTGACCGTTTTAGAAACTGGTTGGACCACTTACTGGCTTCTTAGCCCTGCTAGTGGTGAATCAGTCCTCTGTTATTTTAGGCTGAAATATTTAAACAACTATTACATAGATTGCTATTAAATTTGGTACAGATATGTCACTGATCCCAGAGAATGAATCCTTATGTCTGTGGCGATCTACTGATCTTTTGTCTAGTGGCTTCATGGGGTTCAGATTTGTAATCTTTGAGAAAATGTCTTAACGATTAAATGCACTGCCCCAGAATTTGCTGCATAAACTAATTTCCCCCTGAGGATGCCTTCTAGTCAGTGTTGTGGTTGCGGAAGGAATAATTAATAAGTTGCGAGCTGTCGAAATTCTCTAAATTCCAGCTTCTTCAATGTGAATATTTTCTGGCTTATTTCCTCCTCTGTGCCAGTAAACTAACTATCTTTGGGTTGTGAACAAAACTACACATTTGAACACGTCATCTTGGATTTTGGGAATCTTTGATCAACATTTTCTACCGTTTTCTGACATTTTGTCGACCAAACAACGAATCGGAAAATAATCAACAACGAACATGATCATTATTTGCAGCCCTGTTTTAGCACCAACATCTGGTCAAAACTGTTGTACTTTGTTTTATTTATAACATTGCTATTATCCTCTGTGTTTGCTTTATTTGACTTGTTTGTTATATTAATTAGCAATTGTTAGGTTGATAATAACCAAACAGTGCAAACATTATAACTACCTAGCATTAGCATGTTAGCATTTCTGTGACATCGATGTTGGCATTTTAAGTCAAAGTAGTGTCCCAGTAACTAAATAACTTAGTTACAAGATGATTTCATTGGATTTCAGATAGAAATGTTGTTTTTTTTTATGACAAGTCCAATGAATCAGATCTAAACATCATCCAACATTACTCACAGTGACTCATGATAGATAAATAAAGAGGTCATGTGACGACGCAAATGAAGGTTTATCCTGCCCAGAATGGGAGATGACTACACGAGTGTCATCAGCCTGCATACAATAAAAGCGATCAGTCTGTGTTGCCTCTTTTTTTTTGTCATTTATGACCATTGAATAAACAAAAGTGTCTGCTAATCTTGAGTTAATGAGGCCACAGTTAACAAACCGGGTTTAAAAAGTTCAATGGCTGTATATTTCTCAATTCTTAGCATTTTGTCGCTGGTGATTTTTATCTGGTGTCAGGAAAAATCCCACAAATAGTAGGATCAAATCATAATTAAAGCCGCAAGCGGCGATGGACGGGTCCTCGCCCTACGCTTGTCGGCCTTCGCACACGGCGGGGTG
>NW_007578337.1:412868-418723 GCF_000690725.1 Stegastes partitus
CCTCAACGACGGGGCAACTACAATAAAAAAATAAATAAAAAGTTAGCAAAAAGGAGAAATAATAATAACTAAAGCCGCAAGCGGCGATGGACGGGTCCTCGCACCTATGCTTGTCGTGCGAAGTGCTGCTGATATAATTATTGTAAAATCTAGCCATGCAGGTGTCATACGTACAGTACGTGCTCAGAAATCATAACTCTGGGTGTATATTCTCACCCCATCATTCTGACATTTTATGTGTCAAAAAGAGAAGTTTGAAATAAATTACTTCAGAGGCAGGATAGAAATTGTTAATAACAAGAAACCCCCGGTGGTATTATTACCTGTTTTCTCTGCCGTGTGTCTGCGCTGCGCGTCACCTGTGTCATTCAAAAGCTTCATCTGTTGCCGATCGCAGGCGTTTCTCAGCTGCCTATTAAAAACCCTTCGCCTGTCGCTGTCATTCTGTGTTCTCGGGCTGTTTTTATTTCCCCAGACTCATATCTAGGTTACAGTTTGATGTTTCAGTTTAGGTTACTTGCAAATGTGGAGCCATAAAACTTGAAGAAAAATGTAGAAAAAAAAAAAACTCCAGTCAGTGCACTGAAGCAAGAGAAACCCTGAGGGGCTGTTAAATATGTCACCGTGAAGGAAAAATGAGAGGAGAAGGAGTTGATGAATAGAGATGTGACTGAATGAGGTGACAAAAACACTAATGATGTGAAAATCAAGACATGGGAGAGAATAATTGAGTTACATGTGAAATAAGTAAGAAAAAGATAAAACTTTATTAATCCCAAAGGACGTTCTTGTGCCAGATGTTGCTCAGAAAAAAAATGAGGAATGTAGTGACTAAAAAGTAGAAAAGCAAAAAGATAAAAGTGTGTTACAATACTGGAATAATAAAATAAGGCTTGAATAGAACAGTTAAAGTAGTGCTGGCAATTATACTGAGGTGATGAGTAACATGATAATGAAATAATATACCTGAAGCACGAGATGTAAGTGAAATATTACACCTGAGAAATGAAAATATGAAATATTCCATGTATATGTTGTGCTTGAAATTAAGTGCTACACATGATCCGGAAACTGATGTTGCACCAACTATTGAGAAAAATACACTGAAATAGTATCAGTGAGCTAAAGTAAGGCTAGAATAGAATACTGTGATGATAAGTAATAACACATGATAATGAGATATTTTGCCTGAAAAATGAGCTGAAAATGAAATATTACACATTATATTGATAGTGTTGTACATGAAAATGAGAAATATTGCACATGTGATCAACATTTTGCAAAAAACTAAAGAAATATTACACATGAAACTGAAATATTGCACCAGAAACTGATGTTGCAAAAACTATTGAAAATATTAAAAACTTAAATCATATAAGTGAGCTAAAGTAAGGCTAATGTAGGACAGTTAAATGTAAGACTGTCAACTATACTGAGGTAACTAGTGATATAACACGTGATAATGAAATATTGCACCTGAAAAATCAGATGAAAATGAAATATTACACATTATATCAACAGTCTTATACATGAAAATAAGAAATATTGCACATGTGGTCAAAATTGTGCAAAATAAAATGAAATATTACACATGAAACTGAAATATTGCTCCGAAAAATGAAAATGTGAAATGTTACATACTTCACATTAAAGTAAATGCGACATGATGTTGCACAAAGTAATCAGAAAAATATACAGAGATACAATAATTAGCTTTAAAATGAGCCAAATAATCCTAGAATAGAACAGTAAAACGTAATTCTGGAAATAAATAATATCACACATGATAATTAAATATTGTACATCACATTTACAGTGTTTTTAAGTGTGAACTATTACACCTGTATTTAGAATATTGCAAATTAAAATAAAAGATTACACATGAAACTGAAATAATGTGCCTGAGAAATGAAAACATGGAATATTGCACGTTACATTGACAACATGTCCATAAAAAAAGTGTAATATTGCACAAGCAACAAAAATTTAACACGTGAGGATGAAATATTGCAAATGAAACTGAAACATGACACCTGAAAAATGAACAAACATGAAATACTGCATGTGAAATCAAATGTTAATCATGGTAACTGTTGGGAAAAGTAGTTTTGCAAATTATATTCAACATATTGAAAAACATGCAGAGACAGTATAATGCAAGCTGTGTGACATTTTCAGAAGAAATTAAGCTACAACTAAATAAAAGTTGTTTTTTTTTGTCAATGCTTGTTATCGTTTTGCTCTCATTGACGTGACATAACTTAAATATTCCATCTTTCTCTGGTTTCAGGCTTTGCTAGCGGTGCTACGTGAGAGCCACCGCACCCGGACGGTCTTCCGTAAGGTGGGCGGCTTCGTCTACGTCACGTCGCTGCTGGTGGCCATGGAGCGCTCGCTGTGCCAGCCGCCGCGTCACGGCTGGGAGCGCGTCAACCAGAACCAGGTGTTCGAGCTCCTGCACACCGTCTTCTGCACGCTGACCGCCGCCATGCGCTACGAGCCGGCCAACTCGCACTTCTTCCGCACCGAGATCCAGTACGAGAAGCTGGCCGACGCCGTGAGGTAAAGCCATGGGCAGAGATCTGCCTCATCTTACATGAATCTGCATGTTTGCTTTTCATACAAACACTTGATTTCCTCCTTCTGTGGATGGATAATTAAAGAGGCTGTGAATCATGAATGGAAACCTTGAGTTCAGTTTCAGGTGATTTTAGCAAAGAGGCTGCTTTACGTTTTTCCCATTTAGGATTTATGTAATAGAACTGATTGGAGCTTTTTGATTGATGTTTGTGTTGTTTTAGTCACATTTTGTGGACGTCATCAGCTGTCATGAAGATTTAATTAGCTTGATCATACAGCTAAACTTATTTTTATACTTGGAATCACAGAACCGAACTTTTTGCTTTATGACCGCCGCAAAATCTGGCCCAGAGTTCTGGGAAAACGACATTGTGTTGACATTTTTTAATTGATAATTACCCTCCGGAGTCACACCAGTTGCAGCACTTCATAGTTGTAATAATAATATCTCTGTAATGGATTCAAGTACCGACTTATTGTGTCTCTTGTTCTTACAATCCATCCTGCAAACACTGATATTTGTGGACACTTTAGTTAAATATTCAAAGCATGCAAGTTCATTTATATAGCAGCAGGAGAAGTTATTCAAAGTCCTGCACAGACAAAGGTAGCAAAAATATGACATGTAGAAGAGAATAAAATGACATGAATTCAGTTTGATAAGTCCAAAACAATACAGACAAGTTGAGCAAAGTGTGCACAAAATTTAGAGAAAAACAAGAAAAAAAGAAATTAATTGAGCAAAGTGCAGACAAGTTAAATAGATTCGATTAGTTCCAACTTCAGAGCATGAAGACGGTGAAATGTAAGCAGTGAAGTGCATCATATGTGGTATGATATAGTATAAAGAGACAGTGTGGCAGGAACACATTTAGTGTATGAATAGGATTTGTTCTTGTTGGCTTTTTAACTTTAACGTCATATCACTGTGGTATGGATATTTAAATGAAACATGTTAAGCTGAGAAATATGTGTTATTGTGCCTTTATAGTGGTAAATTTGTACACATCTCATTATGAGGAGATCCAGGAAAAAAATGCCAGAGAGACACTAGAGAGGAAACTTTAGAGACAATATTTTGTTTTGAATCTATAAACCGAACACTAAATCACAATTTGTTGATAAAATAGGTTGAAAAAGTTCCAAATAATTTAAAAAACATAGGTTTTAATTATATTTAGCTGCTGTTCTGGTTTAGCGTAGAGGCTGCTGAAGCTTCTTTTCCACCAGATCATCATCAGAGACACTTTATATATGTGTGTGTTCTTGTTTGTTTGTAATATTAACTGCCCTCTCACTTTCTCCTCGTGTTTAACCGGTTCGCCTCCCGTCCTGCAGGCTGCTGGGCTGTTTCTCCGACACCAAGAAGCTGGGTCCCACCAGCGTTTTCCCGTCCAACGCTCAGCCCTTCCAGAGGCTGCTGGAGGACGAAGCCGCCCCTGGAGGCTGCGCGGGAGACAGCGTGTGTCCCACGCTCAAGCACTGCAGCAAGCTCTTCATCTACCTGTACAAGATGGCCACCGACTCCTTCGACAGGTCAGTGGGGCGGCGCACACACGGGACACTTCGATCCTCGGTGTAGACGTAGAGATGCTTATTGATGTAGAACAGAGTGTGAAAGTCTGTTCTCGACAAAGGGAAAGAACATTGTGCTCAGTCGCCAGTTTATCAGGTGCACCTATTGTAAAGTATCACAATTTAATACGACAACCTTAAATTAAAAACCCCTAATATTCATTTCATGTTTGAGAGTTTCAACTGCGTGATCAGTTTGGAGAACAGTTTGGGAAACAGAAATGAAACACAAAGATGTTTCTGTTGTTTCTACTTTGTAAAGCTTCTGTGAGTGTGCTATGTAAGTATTAATAATAATACAGTGAGCACACGGTGGAATAAACAGCTCCTTAGTTTGTTTTATTACATTCTGAATATTGTAATCTTAATGAAGCTCTTAATTGGTTCCCGACTGGTTTGTTCTGCTGCATTAGTGTTACTTTAGTGTTCCTAATAAACTGGTGACCGGTTCTTTTTGTGTAGTGTTGTGTTATTCCAGAGCCAAGTTAACAAAATCTGACTACATAAAGCAGGAATTCCTTGTTTTCTGCTCACATAATAGCTGAACTATATTCTGTCCAAAGGGTTTTGTGTGACTGAAGAGATGTATAGCGAATATTGCACCATAAATCAATGCGTTCACTGTTGTGTTTTGTTGCCAAGTTACTGCTAAAAAGAGACTTGAGGAGATTGAGTTCAGCAGATTGCAGCCACATGTCCTTTGATTTCAACAATACGTCAAAAAAAAAAAAAACTCACTTCTTCCAACCTGTTTTTAGTAAAACCTTTATGTTTCATGTTCTCATGAGGAACTGTCCTGTTTCCTTTTAGCCTCTTATGAATCCTAAAAGAAACTGAGAACATTCTGTAAAAATGAAGGATTTATCTGTAGTTGAAAAACATCATTGTGACACAAACAGGTAGTTTTAAGTCAGCTTTAATCAACATGAGTGATCATTAGCTGCAGGTGTTATTGGAACCATGTTGCTTTGCTGCGTTTTACATCGTTCTCAGCTGCACTGATGAGCAGCACTAGAATGTATTTGCAATTTAATGCTCAGTTGTGGAAAGAACATAAAAATCCACCAGAAAAACTCTCACAACAGTGGCGTTTTTTGTACCAGTGAGCAGGACATTTATAGTTTCAGGTGCTCCTCTTTGCTCTTCAAGAGTGAATCTGGTCCACAGCTGTGTTTGTCTCAGCCACTCGCTGCTCCTGTTCAGTCGACCTCTTCATCCAAGACTCGCATGGATGAACCGAAGCGGAGACATTTATTAAAGAAGCTCACCGCGGTTCCTTCAAAGCAGCACAATCCTTTAGCGGTGCTGGGATTAGAGATGTTTCTCCAACATTCAGAAAGTCATCGCAGTCTTTGCAAACAAGAAAAATATCAACGAAGCAACTGAAAGAGCTGCTTGTTTGTTCTTTGTGCCATATTTTGATTATTTAAATTGAGGTTAGATTGAGTGAAAGATCCATCTGGGTTCTGCATGTGTTCACTACAAAAGGGTTAAAAGTACATTCAGGTTCAGCTTGAAGATGATATGTAGAGAAGTTGTATTTGTTTCTCAGCTTCTATTTGGAGTTGGTGGTAATAAATTGGTCAACACATGCTGAAATTATGGCTGCGTTCCAAATACGTTTTGCTTAAAAGTACAGCTGCTTCCACAAAGTACATTCTGCTTCATGCAGCATGCATGTAAGTGGAATATACTGCTTC
>NW_007578338.1:0-52993 GCF_000690725.1 Stegastes partitus
GACTCCTGTGAAGACCGTTCCACAGACGAGTCTGACAGAGTTTCCTGGAGCTCTCTTTCCTGGGCTTCTGTCACCTCGACATTCTTTGACGTTTCCAACTTCAATGAGGAAGATCAAGCTTCCTGGTCTTCTGATGGACTCGCTTCCCCGTCCAATGACGAACATCCAGCTGCTTGTTCTTCTGATGGAGTTGAAGAAACACAGTCCACAGCCTCTGCCTCCTGCGGTCGCTCTAAAAAGCTGCAGAAGATGATCCAAAGATTCTTCAGACGAATCAGGGCGACCCTTTGCTGCTGCTGGCGTCCCACTGTGGAGGACTGACTCTACAGACTTTGACTTTTGTTTCTACTTTGTTACATTAGTTGTTAATTTAGTTTTACTGGTTTTACTGTATTTTGTTGTAACATTGGTTTTACTTTATTTCACTCGTTGCATTACTTTTACTTCATTATTTTTACTGTATTTCAAGTGTTACATTACTTTGACTTCATTTTGTTGTTTCATTCGTTTAACTTTGTTTCATCTTACAAATAAATTGCTTCTTTATAGGTTTTCCTTTTGTTACATGTTGCAAATTGTTTGGCCCATTAGTTGAATTCTTCTACATTTTGCAAACAAATTGTTTGCTTCCTTAAACTGCAGAACAATGATACAAAATACCTCCATTACTGGCTACAGGACAGCAGGAACACACAGGCCTGTTACCTTCTGCTCTAGCCAGCAGGTACATGGAAAGATTTGCTGTATTCATGTGAAAAATATGAAATTTCACTTTAATTAAAGAACTGAGTGAAACAGACAACCAATAGGAGAGCAAGGTTATTAAAATAGACAAAGAATGGTGAAAAAATAAATACATGGTGGAAACAGCTACCAAAAAGTTTGGCTATGAGCTGAACCTGTGAAAAAAAGCAGACAAACAGCTGAAATAGCTGCTATGGTACGGATAAATACTGTTAGCAAACGATATGAATTAACAGATATAGAAAATAACAGCTCAATGCAATCAATAGGTGGTAAACTATATAACGTAATTTAATGCATAAATAGCTCTGAACAAAACAGTTTAACTGGAAAACAACGTCCACTTTTATATAATGAAGTTTTAAATAAGATTAAATATGAGTTTAAATGAACACATTTGAACATGAGAGGTGGTGTTGATGAAGGTTCTTGAGTCCAAAAGCAGATCTAAGACTGTGATCCCTTTATAATAACAAAACAAACATCTCTGACAGATAACTGCAAACTGACCTGGATTTAAAAGTGTTTTTTGGTTATTGTTTTTTTAAGTCTCAGTTCCAAAACCCACAACAAACACAGGTATTTACAGGGAGTCAGCAGGATTCTGTGAAGTATGCTACACTCTCAAAAGAAAAGCATTGAGAAAAAAAACAGAACACACATACAAACACACGGGCATGATTACTCTATGGCTGCCCATCGATGGGCAACTACAATAAGTGATCTAAACGATGACATCTTAAATGTGTTGGTATTGTTTGGTAACCTCTCTTTTTGCCAGATGGCGGAGATTAAAGTTCCATTCTGCAGGTTTGACAGGAAAAAAAATCCCAATAAGAGATTGTGGTACAAAAGTCCCTTTATTAGCATATACTGTTTTTTTTAAAGTACAAATGGTGGCAGCCACTTCAAAACCCCACATGGAGAAGCACAAATTAGAAAATAGCAAAGTTCAAGGTTTTCTGAAAATGAAGAAATTTAGAAAAAAAAAGTATAACAGTTTTACAAGAGAAGCTCTTCTACTACATTTAGTTATACATAAAAAGATTATATTTTAAAAAGGTCTAATCTTTTAAGTAGCACTTGAAACGCGTCTGGTCGTATGTCGTCAAAGTGACCTATAAAACTAGGCCTCAGAAAGATGGACCACAGTCAGTGACTGATGTTTAGTAGCACCAAGAGCTCTACAGACTCAGATCTCTTCATATGAACAAACTTGTTTTCACATTGACCTTTGAAAGTGAACACTTTGGTTGTGGTCAAGTTCAGTTACAACAGTTTTGGCAAATGATGGATTTAACACTGTCAGCATCTTTCCCAGTAATAATTAAATGTTATATTATTAGAAGTCTCACATTTGTGCAACTTTATTAAATACAACTACTGTGTACTTCACAATGAGGCAAAACATCAGAAAAGGCAACTCTTCTCTGAGGTGCTGAAACAAACATGTTGGCTTTGTAGAACAACAGTAGTTGTATTGAGGAGAACAAAGGAAACTACTCATGTTTGAGATCTGCGTCTTTTACTGTAAATTCACATCTATCTCTGCACAAGTCTGACGAAGGCCTGGACCAGCTGGATGAATGGCTCCTGACCTTCGTGGCTTGCCTTGGAGCCGGGTGTGGGAGGTTTGGCCTGGGTGGAGGGGAGGATGCCGCTGGCTGGAGATGATGGAGAGCCCCTCCGGAAATGGCGGGAAAGGCTTGAAAGAAGAGTGCTCTGGAGGTGGAGAAAAGAAAATCCAAGTTAAAATTAATTTAATAAGAATGTTAATTTGTATCTTACTGATGAGACGGGGTTCAAAAAAAGAAGATTTCTAAAAGTTCACATCAAGACTTAATGTTAAATTTATTACACAGAATTGACCTATTTTCATATCCATTTCATGAAGATTCATACCAAAGTATGGGAAAGAAAACGACATGTTTTAGTAATTTATAACAATAGTTTGTAATGATAAGAATTAAATTAACTACTGGAGTGAATAGCAGCAATTATATTTGAAAAAAAAAAAGAAAAAGAAGGGGGGGGGGGGATTGAACAGCCTCCTGCAGTGCAATCTAACAAAACAAACATTCTACAGGCAACAAAACAAAGGAAACTAAATTCACTGCAAATATATCCTGAACACCACCACTGCTTTAGTCTCCTATGTCTCTACTCTGTAGCTTTGAGCTTCAAGGCCAATAGCTCTTCCAAAATGGGATCTAAATATATTTTCTAATTTTAAAAAACTCAGTATATTCTTAAAACATATAGGCGATGTAGTTCCATATGTGTTTATCAAATAAGGATTATTCTTTTTGGGGATGTTTTCAGATGTTGTGTGTGGGTAAGTAGAGCAGGAGAACACTATACGGATGTGTAAATCAAAATAAACAGGTTTATTTTAATGACTGAACACATCTACGAGTGCAACAGTGTGGCTCGTAGGCAGTTTTCCAGGTTTTTGGGCAACAATTGATCAATGGAGCTTGCTCAGAGGGAATCGTTTGGATTTGTTGACTTTGTCCATAGTTTTGTAAAGTCTTCACCGTACAATGTAAAGGGCCTTGAGATGACATGTCGTAAAGTGGCGCTTTATAAGTAAAACTAACTTGAAGTGAGGCACAGAGGATGAACTCAGATCAGGCACTGGCTACACTGACGTCATGGGATCGTGGATGTTTGCTAACGCCATTGTAGTGTATGAATATGGACAGAATTATGCTTTTGAGGTTTGACACTTCAAACAAAGGCAGGTGATGCCTCACCAGTTCAGAACTAAGCTCTTGCTTGAGCCTCTGTTTGTCTCGAGGGAGGATGGAGGGATCTTTGAGACACCGAGCCGCCTGAGAGATCAGCACATAGAAACAGTTCTCCATGGTGAACATCAGCAGGGACCTGAAGAAGAGAGAAAATGAAAATTAGTTCATCTATTTAATGTTAGTGTTCTTCAGTAAAACAAAAGGAGGAGCAGGAACAGCTTCATTAACTCTGAGTGAAGGTAACAAACCTTTGTATGGATTAAACTTATGAGGTGTGATGTGGTGGAAGGCAGATTTTGATACTCTGAACACTGACTCTAGCAGGTTTTCTGCAAAGCTAAGATAACTGCAGCTTCATATTTAGTGGACAAAAGTCAGTGGTATTAATTTTTTCCTCTAACTTTCAGCAAGAAAGAAACATGTATTTCTGAACAGCGGCGTTTGTCCTGAAAAGCCCATTTAAACTATTAAAGTCTCACTGAAATAATTCTTGAAGCAGCAGGACGGAGAGTTTACTCACTTCAGTGCCTGGATCTCCTCTGATGAAGCCAGAGACACTATGCTCAGGGAAACGGGCTCCTTTTTCTTCTCCATCTGTAAACAAACAGCACAGACTGATCAGGAATCCACTGTGAGCTGACGGTAGCTGAAGCTAATTAAGATGACAAGGTCTACCTCGCTTAGCATGCTCAGGGCCACGTTGATGGTGGCCAGCAGGGTCCCAAATGAAGGAGCCACGTCGGGGTCAAACGCCGGAGTTGTGAAGCTGAGCACAAACAGGGTCCTGTACTCGGCCAAATCCATACACTGACACACAGGCAGAGATTCAATCAGCACTTCAGTCTCTTTTATTGTTCCTGCATTCACAGCTTTGCATAAAATGTCACAACATAGCAGTTTCTTATAATCCATCTAGTTATACAAACACATAATGGGGCTCATTTTGGTGTTAGAAGAATGATTTGAGCAGCCTGACCTGGTCCAGGAGTATCTGGCAGCAGTCTGGAGTGAAGTGCTGCAGCGTTGCCAGGGTTTTACTGAGGATCTTTAGAAGACTGCACTGCACAGCCAGCAGGGCCTTCTGCTCGGCCTCTTCTCTCTCCCCTCCACCTGCTGCCTCTTTAGTCAGTGTCTGGGGGGGCCGCTGTGTCCTGGGGAGGGGTCCAGGGGGCAGCGCCTCACCGTTTTTAGCCTGAAGAGTTTACAAAAACAAGCATTAAGCTGTTATTTAGCGAATCATATCAACAAAGTTGTCTTGGCCACCGAAAATCACAATTCTATATGTAAGTGAATACAAATTCCTGACCTGGAGGTAGTGATGGAGCATCTTTTTGCTGTGGAGCAGATACGTGCAGGTCTGGCACAGATAACAGAGGTTGATCTGCACAGAAGAGAAAAAATAAAAATGTTCAATAACTGAATGCTGATCTGTGCTCTCCTTGTTGATGTGGGGATTTGCTCTGGACTCGCCTGTACATCTCTGAGCAGTTTGGGAAGGTGAAACTGCCACTCTTTACAGAAGCTCGAGAGCTGCAGCAGGAAACCAACTGTGTGATCGGCCTCGTCCAAACAGGCCAGGCTCTGGACTGTTCGCACTGCATTCAGACACTGAGCAGGAGAGACAGGGAAGCTTGTAATACTGTTCAAGACAAACAACCTGCCCACATTACCTAAATACAACAAACAATGAATACTATGGCTGCATAAATGTTATCATTTCATCCCCAAATTACAAATGTCTCAACACTTGGCACATTTTGCTACCTAGTGAGCCTCATCTTTGGCTTTTGATAAAACTAATTTTACAGAAAATTCACCACAATTTTTGCCAAATTAATTCACTTTTAAAAATTTGGACACGTATGAGGACATACAAGAGGAAAAAACATACATCAAGTGCAGCAACAACAGGCTATTGTAATGAATATAAAGTTCATTTCAATTTACAGAATGAAGCAAGTGTTTACGTTTGTTTTGGGTTTTTTGTTTTTTTTAAAGAAAATGTTATTTATTTTTGCTGGTTTTCTTTGTGAAACAGTTTCAGTCATTTTGAGGACTACTGATATCAAACTTAACATCTTGGACCTTTGATCGGACAAAACAAGCAGTTTGAACATGTCCACTTTGGATTTAGGAAATTCTGATGATTATTTTTCACTATTATCTGACATTTTATCATCAATTCATCCAAAAACTAACTCACACGAATCCATGCTGAAAATAATTTTAATGGCAGCCTTAAAAGACGTTGGTTTCATTGTCCATCACTTCTCCTTTCTTTTTCACAGTATTTTTTCCTCTGTTAATGCAGTAAAACATCTTTCATGTCACTGCAGTCATACCTGTAGTATACGTTCTTGATGTACTCCAACAAAGTCCAGGGCTTCATTGATGAAGTTGTAGCGCAGAGTCTTGAGCAGACTCTCCATTAAAGACATGCAGAGGCGATACACGCCTGGCCAGCAGGCAGAGTCCTGAGACTTACGGGAGAAACTCTGCTCGGGGAAAAGAGTACATTATGTTATTATATCATATTAATGCATCAATTAGCATTTCTGTATCATTAATTAAAACTGCTACATGGAAGGTAGAAAAATCCAAAGTGACTGCTGTAATTTCTTTTCTGGTACCTGTGACGTCCCGTTTGGCGAGACCTCATATACACTCAGAAGAGGAAGGCAGATCGTCTGAATGACTCCTGCTCCCGCAACAGCTGCTGCCCCCTAGAGGAGAAATGAAGACGTCCTTAATATCATACATTTCTGTAAAAGTTTCGATGCAACAGCATAAAATCAGGTAGTTGTTTATTAGTGGAGTGTAACAGTGTTTACCTGAGGAGTGCGGGCCAGTGTGAGCAGCAGGTGGAGTGCAGCCTCGGTGAAGTAGAGGTTGTGTTTGGAGCGCAGGCTGAGCTCTACAGCGCTGAGCACCGAGGGCAGGACTGGAACCTTCCTCATCACTGAGACCCAGTGTTCACCGTCCTCATCAGTGCGACACAGCTCCTTCGCTAAGTGGAGCGCTAGCACGCACACCTGATGGAAAATAATGACAGGAAAAATGGCTCAAAATTTAATATAGGTCGGAATTTGCACTGAAGCTTTAGCCAAATAATATTAACATATGTAGGTTGTAATGTTCATGTTATACTGTATACCAACAGGGCCAGATTACGGTTTGTTTGTTGTGTTTAGTACAAACATGAACACAAGAGTGTGTTGTCATCATGAAACAAACCAAAGTCTGACAAAGAACTAAAGCAAACCAGAAACTATTTTATCATTGTTTATACAATAATTTTGTCTTTAGCGCCATTTGGATTAACCTCAGTAAAGGTCCAAAGTTGCAGTCAAACCCAAAATGCACTTTTTACATCATCTGCTTAAAGCCAAGACAGCAAACACTGGTGCACACGGTCAGAAACACAAGATTTAATCACAAGTTTTGCTCAGTGTGGCCAAAACACCAGGTATCATGTATGACAGTGAAACTAAAAGTAAAGAGGAAAGTATAATAAATGCTGTTCTACCACCTCAACACTGCACCTTAACAATAAAATGACCCAAAAGTATTTGACATCTAGAAAGTTTGGAAATGAATGTTGAAAACTAAGAGAAACTGACTTTCTGACATGTTGAAGGAGAGACTTGGTACCAGAACAGGTTTTAAAGAATTGTCAAGTCACCATTATTTATACAGCACAATTAAGGCTTCAGAAGTTGATCCAAAGCGCTTCCCACTTGAGACATAAGATCAAAAATTACAAATGTACTTCACTAATTTAAATATTTAGGGTCAGACCACACAATATTATAGAGAGAAACCCAACAACTTCCTTTCAGCAAAGGTGGAAACATCCCCGACCACCATTGTCAAGCTGCTTCACTTACCCCGTCTCTCTGGTCCTTCTGTGGACCTCGAGGAGAGTCTGTCTCCATGCTGTCCTCGTCCTCCACCGTGTCTGCCATCTGGCTCATGTGGCGAGTGTTGTCAATGAGTGCCAAGGCCTCATCTTTCACCGTCTCACACACAGACAGCAACAGCTGGGGCAGCTGGGAAATATCTCCACCTAGTTAACAAAAGGAATAAACAACAAAACTGACTTACTGACAACTGAAACATTTTACTCCAACAGACAAAAGATGTCACACACGCACTTCTTACCATTGAGTCCCTGAATCTGCAGCACAGAAATGAGTGCAGAGAAGATTTTGGCTTTGGTCCTCTCCATCATCTGCTGGTCAGCTTGCAGGACGCTCTCCAGGATCAGGGAGAGGGGAGACAGGATGTCAGGAGCAGCTGCTACCACACTGGAGACAGAAAGAGAGTTTATAAAAGATGGAGGAAACAGTGTGAACCATTGGTTTCCCCTCTGTCAAATGGATGAATACACACCTTTTCCATTGTTTGAGGAGGATGAGTAGTAGAGTGGCCATCATGGATCCAAGGCGAAGACAAGGCACAGACATGGGTGTGGTCAACTGATGAAAACAGAAGACCAATTAAAAGAACGACATTTTACAACAAGAAAAAGAAAGAGAACCAAGAGACCATTAATTACAGGAATATATTTTAAACTGTTATGACTTACAGCAGCTTTAGTTCCATCCAGGACATCCATGAAGAGCTTTAGCTTGGTTGCGTCTTCTGTTAGTTGCATCACATCAGACTGAAAAAAAATAAATACACTCTCCATCATCATGTTTTTTCTGTGGTGCCTCTGGAGATGAGCTTAACCAAAAAAGCATTAGTAAGTTTCACACATCTGGGAATGTGCATATTTGTTTCTTACCAAGACTTGGATGAAAGGATTTAAACCACTCTCATATCACGGCTGTAGCTTACAGCTTTTTAGGTAAGCTTAGAAAAACACTGAAAACAACCTTTTGGCCCTTTCTGAAATAAACAAAATCTGTCCACCAGGACCTCTAAAACTCAATAAAAACACCATTAAATTTAGTTTTAATCTGGATAAAAACCAAAGTGCAAAACCATGAATTAGAGTCCTGTCACTGCTCTCAGCCAAGACATTATGTTGCAAACAACCTCCACATAACCACAACTTTTCAGCTTCATACTTAAATTTTTGTATGGATTAAACAAACAATATATGGTGTTAATTGTAAATTTTAGAGGTGATGGCAGGTGGTCTTTGGACTGAGTGAGGCTAGCTGCCTTCCTCATTTAAAATCCTTATTCCAGGCTAAACTAAGCTTCGCTAACAAGGTGCCGCCTCAGTATTGACAGAACAGTAATGATGCTAATCAAACTGACTGAACTTTCAACAAGAAAGTGAAGGAGCACATTTCAAAAATGCCAAACAGCTCTCTTAAGGTAGACGCCATCAACACCTAAAGCTTAAGCATGACCGCGTTTACTTTTACATACATGAGTAGTGGAAAGAATCATCAGCATCCGCCAAGCAGAGATCAACATCTGGGTCTCTGGGAAGTAACAGATGCCTTCCTCCTCCATCTCCGCCACGTGGCAAACCAGTGACTTGACATACTGGGACCAGTACTCATAGCGTCGTGCATTGGAGAACTTCTGAAGCCCATCCTTTAAAGATTGCTCCAAGGAACCGCTGCAAGAACACAAACATAGTTAACATCAATTACATGAGATCTGAGTGATCGTTTGAGAATGCATATAACAAATATAGGAACACTTCTATTACAGTACTGAGGCTGAAATTACCTGACAACATAGTAGATCTCCAGGCCGATGATTTTCATGACAAAAGCGCAGGTCTCCAGAACGCACGGCTGAAGACAAATTACAATTGTTGAGTTGATACAGCTGTTGACATCCAGCTAGTCAAATAATCAGTACAACAGAGCAAAGACGGTAAAATACCTCTGTGGTGTCTGAAGGTGGGGTGAGGGTTCCGAAAAGAGGTGTTGTCAAATTCTCCCAAAATTTTTCTCTATGTAAAAAAAAGGAGCATTACAAGCAAATCAACATCATACTCTATAGTTTTACACGTTTTGTTGTTTTGAGCTTACTTGGTGCGTAAGACAGAGATGGCACTGTCCCTGCGATCCTGCCAGAGGGCGAGGAGGAAGGCCAGGGCTGCCCGGTGGAGCAGCGGGGGACACCAATATTTCCCCTGCTGTTTGGAGTCAATCAGGTCTAACACCACGTGAAGACAGCTCCACTCTCCCAGCAGAAACTCCTGTGAGTTAAAAAAAAAAAAATCAAAACAAACAGATTTGGTAAATATATATGCAGCACTGTTAAATGTAAAAACAAACACAGCTCTTGCATTTCATACCTTTGACCCTTCATTTCCATCTTTAACTTCCAGGTTCAGGAAGAGTTCAATGAGGCCAGGCTGCGTTTCTACAGCAACGGTGAGGAACTCAAGGATCATGACCTTGATCCTCATGTCTTCAGTTTTGCTCTGCAACCGAGTGAGGAAGGCATCCCGGATAGCTGCTGCATCACTGCCAAGGCAAGCGTAGACTGACATGGGCGCCACCTAGAGACAACATGAGTACAACAGCAACATTTAGTGCTGTTCAAAAAAACCATCAAGTGCAAATTTCTATACTGTAGGTGTACAATGAAGGTGTTACCGTGGCAAGTCTTTTGAGCAGCTGGATTGCGAGACGAGGGAGTGCTGGATCATGTTTATGGTAAATATATTTGGCCAGGACAACTATGAGATTGTTGCCATGGCCGCCGTGCTGTGTCAGCGCCTGCTCCAGAGGGGACACAGCGTCAGACGGTGGCTTCAGTCGGATGACGTTGTTGGTGACAGAAAAGGCCAGTTTAACTGTCTGGATCAGGATCTGACCGGGACCCTCAGAGCCACAGCTGGACAGCATCAGGAAGAAAGTACAAGAAAATGTAACTCCTGGATTTACCAAACATGACAACACAAATAGTGAAAGTCAAAAAAGCTGGAAGATTAAGAGCTAATTATGATAGAAACACATCAGGATGTTCACCTGCTGGGCTGTGCAGCCAGAACCACATCTATTGTGTCCACTCCAACTCCCATGATGTTGACGACTGCCTGTCCAGCTTCTGTGTTTGCCAGGCTGTAGATACACAGAGACTGCAGGGTGGGGGTGCTGTATGCAGGAAGAAAGGAGCAAATCAACAACTTGATAAGTAAACAGGCAAATAACTGTTAGGGGTAATTCATGTTTTCCAGCAAACATGGTTCCATTCAAATTACAATATAGATGCATAATAAAGGATATACATGGGACTGCTACAAAGATGGTTGCATTGCTCCTCACATTAAACACAGAAAAACACATAGGACACGTGGATATTTCTGGCTGTCTGTGTTTAAACGACAGAGCAGCAGGTTACAGATTGTGCTGAAGCACAGTGTCTATAGCATAGCCTGCTGCCAAAACGTTTTTGCCTTTCTGTCCTAAGCCAAGTGGATAAATATAACAGGATCTCTGGAGAAGTTGGCACTTGCCACTGTGTTTGGGAACTCTCCCTGGAAACCATGCACAAGGCAAAGCATACCAAAGTTCAGCACTGAGTACTTCAATTATAATTCTTTAAATGATGAATGTTAAAGGTTTGGATAACTGCAAAATATCCTCAGTAAGAATACATATGTGTGGACATCCACAGATTGGGTCGTGAGGACCCTTAAAGACAAAGTGAATGAACTGGCCTTTATTTGCAGCCCTAATTAATTAATTGACCGGCACTTTCACAACTGTATGGCCAATACAGTTTCAGAAAAAAATGTCAGAAAAATGTACGAAAACCTAATACAATCATATGTCTTGTTTCGCATGACAACACTTTGAGTTGAAAACACTGTACTGAGCTAACAATCATGGAAAACAAAAAAGCAAACCTGCATATTTGAGACGGTAAAATGTCGGTATGGTAAAATTGGCATTTCATACACTTGATTCCCCACAGACTTATCCTTACCTCCCCTGGTCTTCTCCTTCTGGGCTCAGATTGAGAATGGCATGGATCAGCTCCAAAATAAGACAGCCTGCAGCACACAGAGAAGACAATATTTAGCCAGTTCCAACTTTTTTTTTTTTTTCAGTTTAGAGGAAAAATGAAACACAGTGCTTTACCTATCCTCTCTCTGACTCCATAGGTGTTGTAACGCCACTTATGGTAGGTAGGCAGCATCTCCTTTAGCACCAGCAGCACACAGGGGATCAGACCTTTGTTCTGAGTGCTGCCAAGCTGACCCTGAAATAATACAGAATATAAATATCATAATGCACATTTTAGCAGCAGGTGAAAGAATATATTTCATTCAAGAACTGTGAACTGTGTTACCTTGACCAGGGTTGTAATGAGACGAAGGAAAGCAATGGTCACAGCATATTCCCCTCTGGGCTGCTCAATCTGGACCAGCAGGTTGCCATAGTTACCTGCCTTCATCCCCTCAGCACTAAGAAACAAAAAAAGACACTGTTTTGTTTAATACGTTTTACTTTCCTTAAGGTAAAAGTCTGATATTTGCCAGGCAAATTACATTTTAGGAAGCCAACAGTTTGGGCGTCTTAGTTTACCTTACACACTGAGACATGCTGGTCAAAGGGTTGGAGGCAAAAGGCAGGAAACCAGTGTGGTGCAGACTGGACCACACCTGAAGGTAAAAAAAGAAGATAGATGAATTAGGTGAGGAAGTGTTTAAAAACACTGACTATTTTTAAATATTTTACTTCTTGTTCACACTGGAAGTCTCCAGCATACCCACCTTCCCTGGCATCCTTGCAGCCAGTACAGAGAGGCAGTTCACACAGGAGGCAATTACATCCACTGGAGGGTTGATGACTGACGTTAACCTGACAAACAGGATAAATCCATTCTTGTATTTAAACCAAGACTGCTTCAAATAGGAAACAAGTAGAGTTTGATGCCTCTGTAAAGTTGACTTACCTCTGCAGCAACATGTAGATGCGTGATGTTAGAGGTAACAGACAATCCGACACTGTCCAGTCTGTGCTTATGATCTTATGGACCAGATCCAGGATGGGCTTCACACGTGCACAGTGAGCTATGACATCTAGCAGAAGAAAAGTCATACAAACACAGACATAAATAATCATTTTGGAAAAGTTAGTGATCAATATTCAGCTGACACAATGAAATGAAAAAACATCTGTTTATTTAATATTTATGATTATATTTAAAACTATTCTTCATTTTGTCAAAAAAAAAAAAATCTACTGAAAAAGAAACAAAACAAGATTAAACTGATCCATCTGACAAATACAGTCCTTGATTCAACAGCCTGAAAGAACTTCTTCAATACCAAACACTTCCACTGTTGTCAAAAGACTACTTCAAAACACATCAATAAGCCACATTTTTGTTCCTTCATCCCAATGAAGACAAACACTGTATCATACTTTGAGTCAATCCTACATCAGCAGCAGCGTCCTGCTGCCATAAATACTCACAACACACTAAATCCACTGCTGAAAGGAGTCTCCAACAAATACACAAGGATCTACTGTTTGACTAAAGTGTACTAAAGGTTACAATTCCCAGCTGTATATGGACATTTGATTTTTTATTTTTTAATTAAATTGTATTTAACAGCGAAACTACTCTTTTCATGAGAACTATTAAAAATGCAAAACAAATAAAAACATTGTTTCAACAGTGTTATCAGATTTTCCATGCGATGCTATACAATTGACTAAATGTGTACCTGCAGTTGAAACAACGTGGAGCAGCATCTCCACCTCACAGGTGAACAGTGTCCAGGAGCTGTAGGAATAGTCCCAGCGCACCACGTAGCCCTGCTCACCTCCAATCATCACCTGGCCCAGCACTCCCTGTGGCATCCACAGGTTAGTCTGCCCTGTGCCTGTTGGTTGACATGAAACGTCAGAATTCAGGCTCGTCGCATAAGACAAACATGGAATCAGTAAAAATATGTAACAACAGTACACCAAGCCTTCAGAAAATCTTTGTTACATAAAATGTTGCACCTGTATTCAAATATCAGATTAATAACTAACCGAGAGGGTAGAGGAGTTTTGGAGTTTGTCTCCTCCACAGCGTCTCGTCATCTTTGGAGATGATGTCATTGGGCTTGTGTTTGTAAACTTGTGTGTAGAAGGACATCTTATCCAAAAAGTTGTACACCTGTCACACAGAAGTAAAGTCATTTAGATAAGGAAAGGCTGACTGTGTTCACATCTGTGCAAGTCTAAAACGTACCTTTTTAACTGTCGACTTGTTGGACAGAAGTGCAGTCAGAAGCTGCAACAGAGGTCCAATCTTATGCGGAAACATCCCCACTGCACTGTCCAGGATCATGCCCAGGCCCATGTTTGGCTTCTGGATTGGAAATTAGACAAACACAAAAGATTATCAACAGTTACTTTTGTATTGGTTCATCCGTTTTCACTGTAAGAAACCATCTCTGTCGTGTTTTTTTCTCACCATTTCCCAAAAGACTTCAGCTAGACTGGGAGCAGAGAGCACCTCACAGGCAGCATCAATCAGGTGGGAGCACTGCGTCGCCACTCCGTCAGTCTGTAACATCCAACACATGAAGACAAGTTACCAACACAGGTCGCAAATACGGATGTGAGAACATAGAGATGCAACCATCAAGGTACGTACCTGCAGGCTTTCTTCCTCAAAAGAAGTGATCACAAATGAGAGGAGGCCATAGATACACATTTTTGCTGTGCTTGCTGTACACTGGAGAGACAAAGAGACAAAAAAAAAAACACTGCAGCGTATAAAACACAATTTATCTGAGAGCAGAAATTTTGGATTTCTTACCAAAAAAAATCAATGTTTTATGTTGAAACTTGCTCAAATAAGAGATCAAATGCTGACATTTTTGTAACATATTCTATGTTCCCAATAGGAGCTGCTCAAAAGTCTGCATAATATTTAGCACATCTGACTTTTTATAATCTCAACATAGTGTCTCAGTGCCATGTTTTTACTTCAATAGAAACCACAGTTTAAAGGAAATGATTATGAAACTTCAAGTCTGACTTAACTTAGATCCTGACAATAAAACTGATGCAGAGTACAACATGTTTCCCGTCTGGCAGAAGGTTTTCATTCTAACCATCTCATTAGAGACTGATTTGGGTCTGAGGCCCCACGTTGTTACATTTTATTACCTGTTAGAGAAAATCAGAAGCACCAGGAGCCCATTTTACTGCTACTGCTGCTCTATGGCCTTTGATTAATGGGGGTTATGACCTTATGAAAGCATGTTACCGGAGCTGATGTTGTGTTCAGAGGTGCGCAGTAGCAGGATATAATTAAAGCAATTTTAGGTAAAGGGGGCAGAGTCTTAAATTGAAATGTTTTTAAGAGCTGTAAGATTTTACCCATTAAAACAGACTATTCTTCTCTAACTCAAAGTATTTTTTTGTACCTATAATTCTTTAGAACTTTGCAACCCATCTGACCCAAGTGTGCATCCATGTATCTTACATTATTCCCTGAGACTCCAAGGCCTTTCAGCATGGTTGAGAGGTACTTGAACACCCCCAGCTGCAGGGCTGTGTTGCCGATCCTTCTGACCACAGGGCTGGACTCATCTGGCCTCAGAGTGTGTCTCAGCAGGACCCAGGCCAGCAGCACTGGACCATGATGAGGGATGTCACCTAATGTCAGCAGCAGCTGGTCCATCTCCTGAAAAAGACAAAATCATTCCGGGTCAGATGTCTAAAGAATTTATTAGTAGAGCCGAAACCAATTATCTAAATATTGCATCATTTCTGTGAATAAATGTCAGACTTGGGGATTGTGAAGTTCTTCCAGCAGAAACTACTGAATTCTGCAGCTCTAGACAGTTTTAGCCTAATTTATTTAACTGTTTTGATTTTTCGAACTAAACAGACTGTGTGGAAGCCAAACCTTAATGACGGCAGGAGCACTAGAGAACTGGTGCTGATCTGTACAATCTTCCAGAGCACACTTGTGCAGAAAGTCTATGTCCATTCCTTCAACCAGGATGAGAGAACTCAAATATCTGCAGAAAAGAGAAAAAGGATGATTCATTAAAGATGAAAGAAGAAATTACAAATGATGCAATAGTCTTGATATATCCATATATATGCCAATAAATGCCTATTGCAGATGTATTGTATCAGTGTATCTATCTGCCACCAAGAGCAGAAATGTCCAGTGTTTGAGATATTAAGATACAGAAATGGTAATGACATTATACAGTTTGCTCACAATTCAGTAGATATCTTGGTCACACCATGAAGAATTTTAAGGGATTCTTCAAAGATGTTGAACCCAAGAACAAACAGGGTAATAAAATAAAAATACTGGAAGTCCTTATGTCTTAACATTGTGTGTGGAGTCGAATGTGATTGATGACTGTATTACTACCTGAAGATAGTACCAACTACCTTACTGCTGAGCATTTTGTTACCATTAACAGAAGTATGTTCCATCTGCTCAATTTCCTGTGCATGTCAGTGCATTCTTAGTTTTTAACCAAAGTCACATAACGGTAACACATCCAACTTATAAACTCTAAAACAACACCAACAAAAAAGTCTGTTACATGCACTTACCCGATCCGGTCAACCAGCGCATCCATGCTCTTGTCTACAAGGTGTCTGTTGGTCTGCCGCAAACCAAAGCCTTGTTCTTTAAACATTTTGGTAAAGCTCAGCAGGTCAGATGAGCTCATCTCAAAATACGCATAATACAAAAATATGATCTCCAGCAGCAGAGACTGTTCTCTCAGACACTGCAAGAACCATCGTGACACCTGCCTCTCCGTCTGACAAACAAGAGGAAGAAAACAGAAACAGGCAGTTATGACCTTCAAGTCATACACTAAAAATGTGACTAATATTAAGGGTACAAAAGGCAGTACATGAACCAAATATGAAACAAGCTTGTGTTATCACCATGAGGTTTCCGTGAGTTTCCCATGTTGGTGCCTCTGCCTTGAAGAGATTTTCAAACTGTGACTGGTATTTGCTCACCAGGTCCTTCTCCAGCTTATTAACACAGTTACTGTACTCAGCCTAAACAAAGAACAAACACACCTGAGGTTGCATTACAGAACCAACAACAAATAAACAATTTTTTAGCGAGAAACGCTTGATTAATATTAAAGCTGTGTTCTTCAATTATCTGATGTAATACAAGTGCAGCTGCTTCTTACCCTGTAGGGATGCCGCTCATCCTGAAAGTATGTCAGCAGGAGGAGGACACATCTAAGCAGACACATGCGCTCCTCATAGTAATAGTCAGCAATCTGTGAAAACAAATAACAGGTACTCACACCAACTGGATTAAATACGGAAGGTGTAACTGCTCTCTGGTTCAAAAATCAGTAAACGTAAATGGTTGTACTGACCTTTAGCAGCAGAGCCTGGCTCTGGCGCTCATCCTTGAGAACAACCTGCATAGAAGACTCTGTTATCCAGTGTTTGAATAGATCTCATTTTCTCTTTCTACAATCTTTGCAGTTTTTTCTTTAAAAAAAAAAAAAAACCTTAACTGCACTGCATTATTAAATCTCATTCACAAAACAGATTCTCACTGAAAACTCAAAAACTATAGTAAAACGCTGCCCAAGATTACAGACACAGACTCCAGTGCAATTAAAAAGAAAAATATACGAGTGACAACAGACACCTTTAATGAATCACGGGTTCCTCGGTAGTCCTCCTGTAGATAGCACTGTAAAAGCTGCACACTCTGCTGCTCATCAAGGCTCTATAACACCATCAAAACAATAAGTCAGTATCAAATCACCATGACATGCACTACCAACAATTGAATATAGCAAATCACATGTTACAGAAAAAAAAGGGGAAAAAAACAGTTTTAATTCTTACCAATAGTTTACTGATCCTCAGACCAAAGTCCTTCAATGGTTGTGCAACATCTTTGTTCTCCTTCACTTTCCCAGCAGAAGAGGAGCTAAAACAGGCAATGCTGACAATTACTTTTTAGTTATGAACAACAGTGTGCATAATATATACAAAAGCAACTGTAACTTTACCTGGGTGGCTTGTAGTAGCTGAGTCCTTGATGCAGTCTGTCCCAGTGTCTGTCAAGTTCTGCATCTATTTGAGCCTGTGGTCATCAAACAATAATAACAAAAGAGAAAATCATTTTCTATAGAAGTGTCAAAGGCTTCAGAAGTACTTTAAAATGACTGATTGATCCATTTCCTTGCTTTGGAACAACAGTCCTGAATACTTCTACATATAATCAATCAATCAATCAATCAATCAATCAATCAATCAATCAATCAATTAGCAATTTATTGTCATTGCAGATGTCACAAGTACAGAGCAACGAGATATACTGTGAAGTACAACAAGCGGGAAGAAGACATACCGGCTCTCTCAATGCCGACCTCCCCAGCAGTATGGTCCATAATTCTCGACAACTTCTAGAAAAAAAAAGAAAAAGATAGGTATATTTTAGCAGTGATAATTGGCAATAAAGTGTACACGGTGCTGCATTAATACATGGCGGTATACATAGAAAAGTATCAGTTCATTGTGTGTTAAAACACAATTTTCTCTAATAAACAGAATAAAGTTGGTCAATGTGAAAATATACATTTGGAAAATATGAATCAGTAGACTGTCAGAGATTGTTTGATGCTATATATACTGTTAAAGCAATTCTTTCAAGATCTCTGATAAGTATCTTGATTTGTCAAGTTAAACCTAAAAGAAATAACTACAGTTTTTTGTCTACACAAATGTCTTAAAAAGTATAACTGGATTTATATAACACTTTTAAAAACAATCGTGCCCAAAGGCAACATAACATCAATTAGATAAAGATAAACAATAAGACAAAGCAAAAAGGCAACATGACAACATCAGTCTAGTTACAGATATTTATATTGGACATTCAAAGCAACAGCTGCTGAGCTAAAGTATTTTGCAGTAGAGAAATAAGATTGTCATTATGAATTTAATGTGAATTTACCTGAGCACTAGACTTTGTTATTACACGCAGTTAACAACTAATGAAACGTGTACTTACACATTTACGTGCAAAAACTCCTAATATGACCGACTGACTGTGGATTGTGTTGTTGTGCACTTTGAAACAGATTCCGATATGTATAGATTCATTTTAAACCCCTGTTCACTGTTACATCTCCGTTGACCATTATTTATTGTATATATTAAAATGTTAGTTCAAATTATCAGCCTGTGAGAAATTAGCTAATGTGATTAACAACAGGCTGAGGGCCGAGTTAGTTTTAGCTTGTAGGTCAAACAGCGAAAATGCGGGAGATATTTCTCATACAAATAATCTTAGCTAACTTAGCAATTGTCCTGTCCATGTCCAAATAGTAGCTTTAGCTTCCCATTATTACCAACTAACTGACCAGTGACGAATCGCGGCGGTTGTTGGCGCTAACTGAAAAGCACTTTATCTCGACATAAACAAAGTGCCTTTAGTTGAATTACCAGACTTATATGACTAACTAACCCTAAAAGCTCACATAGGTGTCATGCTGTTGTTGACATGCGGCTGGCACACCGCGCTGCTGAAAAGCCATTCAAATGTTTAGCTGTTAGCACTTGCTAAGCTAAGTTAGCGTGGTGCTAACAGGGCAAAAGACAAGCCGTCAAATGTAAACGTGACTGTTCATCACACCGAACAAACAGCCTCGTTGCGTAGAAGTGCTTACTCACTAAGAAATACGTGAAAAGTGACTCGAACAATGTGAACGTTAAAGTTTGTTGCTATGAGCCTACCTGACGCTCATCTCCGATTCCGCCATCTTCGCTTCTGCCATATGATTGGCTATTATGATTTGTCGTCATCGCAGTCGTAGGCTCGTTCTTCTTCGTTGGTGTCGTAATGTTCTTCTTCGTGAGATGTTTGAATCCCTGTAGTACTCTACTGCCATCTAGACTGTAAAATAGTAGTGTCACATCCTCCACTAAAATGTTCTACACAATTTTAAACAAAATTGAAATAATTAACTTCTGTCTTGTATTCAGCCCATATAACCCATCTAATTTAATTATGGTTCCATGTAGGATTTATTTATGACTTTAGCTATATTGCAATTATACTCGAGTTCTTAGAAATTGTCATTTCCACCATGTATTTATATGCACTACAGCACGTTATTAACTTTATGTCCTCTCTCTCCCACAATCTCTCTGCTGGTACTTCTGGCTCTGGAGCTGCACAGGTTTGATCTGCAGCTACTTGTCCCACCAGCCTCTACAGTGTTCGTTGTTCCTGTTAAAAGGAAGTTTTTCCTCTCCACTGTCACCAATGTGCTGCTCATCAGGAATCTTTGGACACGTTGGGTTTCCAGTATATAATTTTTGTATTGTTTTAACCTTTATTTTTGAGTTAGACAGGCAATTTGTTATAGATTATAATGTTGTAGGTTACTGACCTTAACATGTAAGTTAGTCAGGTTAGTTTATAGTATGTAATAATATACAGTTATAACATTAGTACTTAATTTAGTCACTTAAATTTGTGTTTTATGGAATGTTGTAGGGTCTTAAATGTGATATTTCACAGCACAGATCAATCTACATAATAAATAATGCTGAGTCTTAGTATATAATCTGGTTGGGTACATTTACATTAGAAACAACATTGTAGAGTCTCAACCTCTATATTTAATTAAATCAGGCACATTTTGCATAAAATTAAATTGTCTTAATGGCAGTATTTACCTTATAAGGGCAAATTTAAATAATAAATAATACCATAGAGTTTTAAGTTTAATATTTATTTTACTTAGGTAGAAATGTACAATTGAGAAGATTGTAAGGTCTCAATCCTAGCATTTAATTTAGTCGGGTAAATTTGTATTTTATATAATAACGTAGGGTCTTAACCTTAATATTTAACTTACTCAGGGAAATATTTATAATTAAGAACATTCTTGGCTCTTCACCGCAATATACCCCGTCTAAATTTAAATAATACATATTACTAAAGGCTTTTAACCTTAATATTTAATTTACTCAGATAAATTTGTATTTTACTTTATATTGTAGGGTCTTGACTTTAATATTTGCTTTACTCAGCTTAATCGGAATACTTAACCTACGCAGGTAAATTGACATAAACTATAGGACCTTAACATTAATTTTTAATTTAGTCAGACAAATTTGCATTATTGATAATATTGTAATTATTTTATGTAACTTCATGTAAATTTCGTCTGGATATCCTGCTTTTGCGTTGTCTGTTAAAGTGCAAATAAATAATGTTGTTATTATTATTATTATTATTATTATTATTATTGGGGCAAAATGTTAGCCAAAATGCGTGTTTAATCTACAGTATATTACTTCTCTCAGAAAAACTGTACTATTAATTTAATATAAGAATAAACTATGGGAGGAAACTCGCCTTTAAGAGTTATTTTTACGAGTGCACCACGTGACCCGGCTGTCAAACATGGCCCCTTCCTACTGGGTGTGAGAGGAGCGACAGCTGACAAAGGAAAGAACTGTGTCCAGAAAGGACGGCAGCGATTCAAATCTCAGCACAGCTTCGTCCAGACAACGCTGCACTTATGTGGTGAGTCCGCTCGTCTTTGTCAGCCCGCGTTTCATTCCCGCACCGCCGGCTGAGTGCGCTCAGTGTCGCGGTGCTAACTCGGTCCACTCAGCTGCATTTCGCTGTTAGCTTGATGCTGTCCGAGGCTGCAGCATCCTCGCCTCACTGAGGGTTAGCTGACCGCATCGGGCTGTATCAGCAATAAATGTCTCGATGTCAGAAATTATACATTTTTTTTGTCTTTTTCACTGAATCGAGTGCTAATCTCAGCCTCCAGAGTAGATCCAGGACACTTGGACGGTCAGTTCTAACCTCCAACCCCCACAGGAACAAAAGGTTGCAGCTGATGTGGAAAGAACATGCGTTTCTCCTGGGCTTCATACACGTGTTCAGATGGTGGTGTGAATTTCACACAGATTGGCTAAATGCTCAGTGTGGCCATAGTTCAGTGTAGGGAGCAGATAAAGCAGGACCAAGGTTCAGAGTGGCAAGGAGGGCAAATGACTCAGCCTCAAACACAGTGCTGGATACAGGAGTGCCGGGGATTTTTTGGTAGGACTGCATGACATTGGGGAAAAAAATGACAAAGTGATTTTTACTGCAGTGTGAAAAACTACAGAAATATTGATCAGAAAATCTTAATATAGGAAGAATTAATAATTGTAGACTGACTGCAGTGATTTAATAGAGGAGCGCTCTCTGCATCAAAGAAAAAATCATATTTAAAAAGCTATTTAGAACCTTTCGCATATGGTGTAACTGGCAAAGATATCCCGTTTTTTTCTGTTTGGATGACATTCAGATCTGGTTTTGCAATCATGCAGACTTTTGCGGTGCTGACTTGAATTAGTTGTGTTGCCTTGTGTAGTAGCAGCAATTTAAAGAAACGCTTCTGATCCAGTGGCTGTTTGCTTCAACATTTTGCAACCAGATTCTTCTTTTCAGTGTTTTTTTCGGGTCCTCGCTCATTTCGTATTGTGTACATTTGGAGCCTGCATGTCAACAAACTCTGTCCTGTCACGTGAGTTTAAAAAAAAAGCTCCAAGAACCTTTAACTGAGAGTAAAACATGTTCTACTAGACAGAATTGTTTTGTGCGTTAGTCATCGGAAATAAGAGCAACGTGAGCAAAAAGGTTGTAGCATGATGTGTTTGAGACACGTTGCCTTATTTCATACTGCACTTCTTGCACATAAGCACTCAGCAATATGCTGTGCATCCCTAAATATCATTTGTTGTTGTATTTTGTGCTGAATTGTGTATTTTCTCATGAATGGTAGACTGACTTATCTTCCTTTCTTCTTTTTTTTAGACATCCACAGCAAGGGAAAAGTACCTGCCAAATGATGAAGTGTGCCAGAGAGAGGAACTGACAGAAGAAGGCCTTCATTGTTGCAGACCATCTGTTCAGATCCACCCGCCTCCTCCTCCTCCTCCTCCTCCCTCCCTGTGAGCCCCCACCCGGCAGCCATGCATATCAACCCGGTGTACGTGGAGTCCACTGTAGTTCTGGCGGTGGTGTTGTGTGTCCACATGGCGGTGTGGAACCAGCACTCCTGGTGCAGCATCGCCCTCGTCATTCAGGCGTTCTACGTGCAGCACAAGTGGGACCGCCTGCTCAGGTCGGGGGGCGCCGTGTTCCAGTTTCGTCCAACAGCAAACAGCGGCATCGTTCCAGCCTCCATGGTGATGCCTTTATTGGGCCTGGCGCTGAGAGAAAAGTGCTCCGCCTCAGGGAATGTCTACTTTGAGCGCTTCTCCATGGTGGTCACCATCACAGGCATGATGCTGGCTCTGTTTCTCTCCCTGATTGCGCTGGGCATCACAAGACCCGTCCCCACCAACACTTGTGTGATTGCAGGAATGGCCGGCAGTGCGATTCTCTACACGACAAAGCAGACGCTGACCGTGTCTGAGGTCATCGAGGTCTTAGAGGTCCTGTTGATCTTCGTCTATCTCAGTCTGATTGTGCTTTACTTGCTGCCGCGCTGCTTCACGCCCGGAGAGGCGCTTCTCATCGTCGGTGGAATCAGTTTCATTGTGAACCAGCTCATCAAGCGCTCCCTGAACCTGGCAGAGGTGAAAGGAGATCCAGTGAACTACTTCCTGCCGGTTGTAGTGGTGGGGTCACTGTTGTTGGGGGTTTTCTTTGCGCTGCTCTTCTGCTTCATGGAGTCAGAGACTTGGGTGTCATCACTTTTCTTTCATATGATGACAGCGGTTCTGGGTCTGGGGATCCTGATGCCGTGGCTTTCCTTGTTCATCGGCCGGCATCCCCTCATGTGGCTGCTGGACTTTGTTACGTTCAATGACAGAAGACTCTGTCTGCTGGGGTACTGGGTGTTCCTGGCTGTCGTGGCCACTTTTGTTGTGTTACATCAGAACTATCAGCGCCAGTCGGGGTCCAAGAAGCACCAGGCCTCGACTGTTGTCAGGAAGTACTTCCATCTGATTGTCGTGGCCACGTACGTTCCAGGGCTGATATACGACCGGCAGCTGCTCCATGTGGCCTCCGTGGGTTGCTTGGCGATTTTCTTGTTCCTGGAATACGTGCGTTACTTTAGAATCAGGCCTCTCGGTCAGCTGCTCAGGCAGCTGCTCACCTTGTTCCTGGATGAACGGGACTCGGGGCCTCTCATCCTCACCCACGTTTACCTGCTGCTGGGCATGTCTCTGCCCATTTGGCTGTTTCCTGGGCCCTGTGCACCAAAGGGGATTCTCCCTGGGGCAGGCGGCCTGGTGCCCTATGCAGGTGTGCTCGCTGTGGGGGTCGGAGACACTGTGGCGTCTGTGTTTGGCAGCACCATGGGGGAGATCCGCTGGCCCGGCACTAAGAAAACCATGGAGGGGACTGCAACATCGGTGTTTGCTCAGATCATCGCCGTGGCCATGTTTCTCATCTTTGATGGGAGCATCAATCTGAACTCTACCTACTCATGGATTGTTGGCTCCATCACTCTGGTGGCCATGTTGGAAGCCTACACCTCCCAAATAGACAACCTCCTGCTCCCACTCTACCTCTTCATCCTGCTGTTGCTTTGAATGGGCAGATGGCACAAACAAACAGATCCCTCCCCCCCCCCGTTCTCAGCCCTGTATGGTGGGCAAGCAAAAACGCTGAAGTTGGAAAAAAATGTCTAAAATAATGTTGTAGAGGTCTCTTTAGGAATCAGTGGACTTGATCACAAATAGACGTGGGTTTTACTAGCACAAGAGTTGACTAGTTAAAAGCCAACAGTGTAATCAGGTCTCATAATTATGTCAGCAAACAACACACACAAAAAAAAAATCTTCTCCTCACTTTACTGGCGTAACGTTAGCATGAAGTTAGAGTCTGTTGTGCTCAGATCATCTCAGTATCAGTTGCTCTGGAATGAGAAATGAGACATTTTTAGAGTAAGTTGCTGAGAAATGTGAGGAAGAGTTGCTAAATATTCTTTGAGCTTCGTGACAGCGGTGGTGTATGCTTTCACCGCTGACACCAACAACTCCTAAATTATGCAACAGGAGATTCAGTTTAGCAAAGTGAGAAAACGTCCTTTTAAACCAGTGGTCCAGAATAGTGGACCTGTGGGCGCCACATTTTGATCATCAGTGAGGATTCGTTTCCTATTCTGCAAACAGATACATGCCTTTGTATTGCCTTTTGAAGAACATTATTTAAAGTTAACTTATTGATACATCTCTTTCTTAATCAAGCCCTTCATTCTTAGATTATTATTTTGCCTCCCTGATGGCAATACGAAAGACTTACTGCTGAAAATATTTGCCTTAAGAAGTATATTTTCTATCACATATGACTAACTATTATAGAGGCGGTAGATGAAAGCATGGCAGCCCTCAACTCTTCTTTACAAGGGCTGATTTATACTTAAATATGGCAGAAACTCACTATGCTCCTGCATGATACTAATGTGAAATCAAGTACTGTAACATATATGCAGGTATCCTACGGTATATTTTTGTTGGATAGATCGACTTTGCTTAGTATTTCGGTGGTTTGACGGGACCCCCATAGCGGTAAAACTTAATATATACATTTCCTTGTGACACTGAGCCTTCAAACCGTGCGTATTTTGGGACTGTAGATATGCTTCGGGCCAAAATAATGAACAATGCCCCTTACTTTTTGTGACTTTTTTCCGTCCCAAATTATTTGAAATGCTTTATAGAAATATCCTTAAATGTCACAAGTTTGATCCATCCAGATGGGGACGCTACAGTTTAGAACCTGAACCTTGTTTTCAGCACAATTTAATTGTTTAATGTTCACCTATAAAAGTTCTTTGGTGTTTTTTTTATGTTGTGATTACAGTTTTATTAGCATGATCCTGCTAGTATCTTGTTTTTGCCATCCTCCTTACATTTTTTTAAAAAGATGTAACACTGCATGTTGAGTTTATCAGAGGAGAAAAGATAAAAACTGAAACGCCTCCTATTTGTAGTCTGTTTAATGCTGATGTGAGGATTGAGACGAGGGACCTGTGTGACTGGCTGACTGGACTTTAACAAGACAAGCGTTAACCCTTTGCTTTCTCAGTTTGATTTGACGGCTAACATAAGAAGCTTGCAGTTTATAATCATTCGTACATGAAGTTTGCTTGTTTTTCATTTGAGTTGTGTCTTAAAATGAACATACTTGAAAACAGAAATGCTTACTGTTGTCTGTAAAAAAATAAAATAAAAATAAAAATGTAAGAATCTGCCATCTCACTTGGACACAGATTTGAAAAACATAAAGCTGGTTGATGTCAATGAGGAAATACTGAATAAAAGTGGATCTGGATACCAGTTGTGTTGTGGGATGTATGTGGGAAGTTTTTTTATTTCAATGAAATCTTCATTTTAAAAAAATTGATATATTCTTTGGAAATCTAAGCTAGCCACAATTAATCCACTATTTTGGAAGTAATTCTGAGTCAGGCTACGTACTAGTCTACATATAGGTCAGAAAAATAGAGTCATATAAGATTTTATAAACAGCAATAAGAAACTGCAGCACATTTTCTAAAGATAAAACTATTCATACATGTTGGTCCCTTTTTGGAAAGTATCCTGAGCAGTCAAAGACATTCTTCATTTAGTGTAGAGAGGTGGGAACGGGAGCTCTTCAGTGGGCTGCAACCTTTGAAGACCAAAGAGATGAAAATATGACAGCTCGGTTACAATGCGGAACTTTTGGAAGCAGCAACACTCCTACTGAGTTAGCAAATCACAAAGGTTACAATTTAGGATATATGAGGTGTGGCTATTAAATAATGACAGTAATGTTGTGACTTAATTTTGTCTCAATGTACACTGTGTGGTTCGACTGACATGAGCCCAGTCTTATTATTTAAGAGCCACATCTGGCACATTTTGCTGCACGGCTCATCCAGAATTTAAATTGTCGGTTTCACAAATTCATGCCGTCCTCCTTGTGTAACAATCATGCTCTTATCAAGAACTCGTGTGGTAATGCTGCATCACATGTTTTAAATCTATTACACACAGTGAATTTTGAACTAAAGCTTGACTTAAAAAAATATTTCACAAATTAAATCACAATATCTATGAGAAAATTAAAAATTTGATTTGTTACCCAAATTGTTTAGTCATATTATTGATTCAATTTAAGGACTGTTCTTTGCTGTTACACTACAAATTAGATATTTAGTATTGGGCCATGAATGTCATGCAGCATTAAAGCTACGTTTGCAACAAAAGTTATGCAGCCGTTCTTGCTGTAGCCAAAAGTGTCAGTTACAGTACAATAGCATAACTTCATTTACCTAGATTTCACTTAGTCGGATGATTTAAAGACAAGTTGACATTAAGTGACCTGACTGAGCAAATAAGATGGGACAGCATGCAGAAGAACATGTTTCAGTCTGTTTACATCCGTTCCTTCACTGAGATGTTTATGTGTAACACACCAGAAAAGTCTAACTACAAGTAGAGCAGCACTTATAAGAACAAAACCCTTTTCAGACATGCATACTATCACTGCTTCATCAGTCTGTTAAAGGGACGGCATTCTGTCATGCAGACAAAGATGTCCTTTATGTTAATGTTCCTAACAGCTTCATTCAGACAGACCCTCCACAGAGACAGAGAGCCATGGTATGTGTGCAATACTTGACAAGCACATGAGACTGAACAGTAATAGGAAAGACTCCTACAAACAGCTGGTAGCAACAAACTAAGCTTCAATCCTGTTAAACTATTACTATAAAAATTAGGATTATATTCATTAATGGTGAGTCTCAACAATCTGACCTGTTCTGTCTTAATTACAGTAAAGTTGTGTTTTTAATTAACATTTCAGTTTGTAATAGATGTGAAATTGTGGGGCAAAGTGCATGAGGAGGACGTTTTGTGATTTACTGTCTTCTGTGTTCTCTGGGATGTTTTTTTGTCTAACATTGGTGCTGAAACATGGAAAAAAAAAAACCCCACTGCATCACTTGTGTGTACCTATCCGCTGACGCATGCAGTAAGGCATGGAGTTCAGACTCATGTTCTGTTGAAAGCGATACAGAAATGTTACAAGGTCCGACCGGGGATTTCTAATGGAAAAGTGAGCAGGGTGTTCATTTAGACATGAAGCCGAGCCGTTCAGATGACATCAGCTTAACAAAAAGGAGCGCATGTCTGAAAGCTGCACAGTAAAATCTCAAGTTTCCTGATATTAGCTACCATTACCCACCATGAGGGTGGTGCAGGGTCGTACCAGACGAGGTACGGCAGCGTGTTTAATTACTGATAAATTAAACTTTTCATCTGTGAGAGGAAGATTGTCCTCATGTCTCTGTAGTGAAGCTTGTGAACACAAAAACTACAGTAGGACCTTCATGTTTACATACTTGTGCTTCATATGGAGTAGATGATTTAATAAACAGCCCTTTATAACAGGAGACAGATCACAATAGGAGACGCATAGGTTTCAGTATTGAAATGTAATACTGGGACACTTAAATAGAACAGAACTGCAATAATGCTATGAGAGGCAGCTGTCCTTTTCCTACTGCGACAAGTCAAAGTGTCGGTCTATTTTGAAGCTGCACATTAGTATAAGAAATGATTTCCTAAAAGCACACTAACAAGTTCAAATTGATGCCAGATATGCAGTATGCAAACACACGCTTGCTGGTATCAAGTGTGTGTTTGCAGCTGACAAATCAGAGCAGCAGAGATTAAATTTGGTGCATCTTGCAGCACAACAGCAACATTATACACATTAATGAGGTAGAACTTATTGTCACAGAGATCATGTGGCTCTTGCTTCAAGAACAGTCTCATTTTAATATCGCCGCTCATTTCATTCATCCTTCTATGTGCTGCCGTGGCAACCATCTGCCAGAAACACCTGATTCACAAAATAAAAGAAACACAGCAACCCCTCCCAGCTCTGATAAACTCTCACCAGTTGTCGGGGCTCCAGCGGGTCTCCTGGGCCTCCATGATGTGGAAGGTGTAGACGTGGCGAGAGTCTTCGGAGATGTTTTCAGCGCTTCGATGCACCACCTCCCCGTGGATCAGGACGACACCGCCTGAACACAGAGAGATGGATGAAGGTTGGGAATGTGCAAAAGCTGGCCTACACTGGCTTCTTTGGTAATCCAGCACTAATGCTGTTTTTGAGCCCAAGTAATCTGACTTTTTTTTTTTCCCCAATTAATCTTTTCGTCTTACATTTTAAGAGCTGAAACCACTTTAGGAGATATACTTGATAGCTTTCTAACGGAGCAGCAGATGAGAAGTCGATGCTTGTTTTGTGTAAGCACAGTAATTGTGAACGTAGGTTAGCTTAGCATAAAAGATGCAAACAGGAGAAAATGATCTACATGGTCATACGTGGAGACCTGCTTCTTGTGCAGGGACAGAATGCCCCCAGTCAGGAATCAGTCCTGCCTTCTCAATAGGAAAGAAAATGATCACACTTCCCAAATTGTTCCTTTAAATGATTGTTTGTTTCATCACTACACAATGCACATTATGCAGATTGTTTAGATACTTCACCAGCGTTGTCACAAAATCCCACTAGTGCTTCTATACACTATTGGATACTTTTATAAAACACAAAGCGCCTTAATATTCAAATTTCTCCTTCACCCGTCATTAGTCAATGTAAATTCAACAACAAATGCAAATTACCTTTTTTAACCGGCGTGGCGATAAACTTCTTTTCATCATACGTCTGCTCTTTACCGATGAAGTCCGTCAGGGGAAAGGTGCCCTTCGGGGTGCGAACCATACGACGAGAAATGCCACCTGGGAAGAGGAAAGGATGTTTTCATCATAACAGATTGAGCGCTAAAAAGTTTCTGGATGACATATGTACGCTGTTTGCTACTTACTGTTGTGCGACCCTGGGATGAACCACAGGCAGCCGTTGTTAACAGTAGCATCTTCCAGGGCGATCCACAGCCCCATGACTCTGCCCAGCGGCTCCGTGAACAGAAATGTGGCATCTTGGTGTGGTGTCACTACAAAACACAAGAATCTGCTGAAATTCCAAAATAAAACAATATCAAAAGAAAAAGAAAAAGAATCTCTTGCGTGAGCTCCTAATTTCAATAACAGACTTCAGCTACAATAAAAAGATAACAATGGATAAATCCAGATTCCCACATGTTCATCTTTGTCCAAAAAAACATCACAAAAAACCTGCATGACAGAGGTTTATGAATCTATCTATAACTTACTGACTTTACATCTGGTTCTACCAAAACATTACAAGGATCTAAACTAGTTCATACAGGCTTAAGTAGCTACTGTTGAACTAAAGAAACATCACAACAACACTGATCCTGAGATGTGGTTTAAATGCAAAGTAGTCTTAGTGTACTCATTTGTTGTGAAGAATGAACAATTAAGGAGCTAAATTACAACAGCTTTGGATGAACAGTCCTAATATCTCAAACATTTAATAGGTAATCTGTTTTTGAGAACACACGAGCAAACATTTGTAAATATGTGGAAAAAGTTACAAAAAAATAGAACACTACATGAGATCGAGGGAAAAAAGTTACATACATATTAAAAAGCAAACTGTAACAGCGTTTATGAGGAAACGGTTAAGCATTAACTCGTATACCTTAAAATATTTAATTTAACTTTTGTAAGGGTGATATATGTACAGGTGCAGCTCAAAAAATGACAAAATGAAAGTTATTTTCTTGTAACCGAATACAAAAAGGTAAACTCATATAGTCTATATTCACTACACGTAACTTTAAATATTTCAAGGTTTTTTTGCTTTAATTTAGATGATTATGGCTTGTAGCTCATGAAAATCATCCATCCATTATCTATACACCGCTTAATCCTCACTAGGGTCATGGGGGGCTGGAGTCTATGCCAGCTGACTTAGGGTGAAGGCAGGGGACACTCTGGACAGGTCACCAGTCTATCACAGGGCTACACTTAAAACAGACAAACAAGCACACTCACATTCACACCTACGGACAATTTAGAATCACCAATTAACCTCAACATGTATTTCAATTCAATTCAATTCAATTCAATTCGCAATTTATTGTCATTGCACATGTCACAAGTACAGAGCAACGAGAAGAACAGTTTACATCCCATCCAAGAAACATATAAAGACAGTAATAACAGGGGGAGACAGGAGGGGAGAAACTGTCGTGTCGCCCAGCCTGAGCGGGGTCACCTCATAAGATAGGAAAAGGGAAAACAAGAGGGAAGATGAGGGGAAAAAAAGGCAATTCCCAAACTGGGCTCCTCGGGGGGGGGCCACAGTGTGGGATTAGGAAAAAAAACACCTCAGCACATAGCAACATGATAAAAACATCACAACAAAACTCAAGACTTGCACATGTGGGAGGGGAGGAGGGTGTTGGGGAGGGTAGGTGTCACAGCTCAGACACCGGGGGGAGCGCGCAGCCACGAGGCACCTCGCGTCATCCCACAGCATACTGGTCTGTGACGGGGGAGGGAGAGGGGGTGGGGAGCCAACCAAGGCGTTGAGTCCAGGGGTGTGTGTGTGTTGTGTGTCTTCGTGTACGTGTATGTGTAAGTCCATGAGCTTCATCACCGCCCAGACTCAACAGTGTCTCTGACGTCTGATGCAGGTGACGGGACACGGCCGTTGCCGTGGAGACGACCTCGAAGAGTTCTGGTCCAGAACAAAGTTCACAGGAGAAGGAGTAGGGGAGGGGAGGGGCTGAGCATCTGTCTGCACAACATCCAGGAGAAGTGTAGAGGTATCAGCCTTCCAAGGCCAAGGCCAAAGCGGGGGAGCCGAATGAAGATAAAGATTGTTTGGGTCAGGCCGACTTGTGATTTACCGTCAGTCCTTAGAGTCCCACTGGTTCTCTCTGTGATCCAAAAAAGCCGAATATGATGGCCCATTACATCCGGATCGGGCTGTTCAACCGCTCCAAGGTGGTGTCCATCTTGCGAATCAGTTCTGGAACCCCGTCCAGTTTGCGATTGTGTTTGCATATCGCTTGAGTCTGAGAGTTGACAGCCCGAAGCAATCCCTCCATGACGGGCAGCTTGTCAAATGCCAAAACTGCTGCCTCCGTCTTCCGAACTTTGCGATAAAGCAGGAACCCGCAAACTCCAAACAGCAGGAAGCCTGTTGTCATGATCCCAATTATGTAGACGTCTTCAACATCCTCCACGGAAAGTATAGAGAGGCACATGGCCCTCCACTCCTTCCAGAAGTCCATCGTGTATCCCGCTGCAAACGTTCCGTCGGGGCAGGCGGGCTCTCCTTTGCCCAGTCTTCTCGTCGAGAAAATTTGATCAATTGCGTTGAGAGACCAGCTGATCAGATCCATGATTCAGGGTTTTGGAGTTTCGGAGTGAAATGCAGAGAGAGGCTCTGATAGATTCAGACAAAGACAGACTGAGGGAGGAAGCCGGAGAACCCGGAGAGAACCCACAGTGCACGGGGAGAACATGCAAACTCCACACAGAAAGATCCCGCGTGTCCTTACCGGGACGCGAACTGGCGACCTTCTGGCTATGAGGCAACGATGCTAACCACCGAGCCCCCTTGCAGTTTATGAAAATCAGAAATCTCAAAATGTTTAAACTGTGTTAGAACCTTTTAAGCTGCACCTGTAGGTTCTGTTATTTATCTATGTAGCTTTCATGTTTGCTTTTACTCGACTTTTCCGTCTTGTTTTGATACCAAGTCTGGGTATATGCAACAAAAAATGAAAAATAGGGATAAAGTAAGGGAAGTGTTGGTCATTGGTCACATTCTCTGAGCTGTTCAGGAAGTTATGACAGAAAAAGTTGTGCATTTGTTGTTCAAAGCTGCTAATAAAAAGACACAGCTGAGTTTTCTTACCTTCTCCACCAATTCCTGGTTGCTGAAAAAGATAAAGAATGATTCTATTTTAATTTGTCTTTACATATAGTAGCATAATCTAACACTATAAGATATTTTACAGACAGATGCTTTACCTTGAAAATGTACATGCTCTGCAGAATCACTGGAGTGGCAAGACCCAGCTTCTTAGCGATGCCCTGAGAGAACATTAGACGTATGAGTTGGTTATTCTGTGACTCAGTACATGATCCTCCCACATTGTCCTGCAGCTACTCACCTGAACTTTGGGTGAATGTGTAACCTTTTTGTACAAAGGCTCGTACGCATGAAGTGCTAAAAGACAGAAACTGGTATCAGTCGGGGACTTTTAGAGAGATCTGTGTACACAAATTCAAGAAATGTAAGAAATCTCACCATGTCCGACTTTATTTACTGAGCGCTGTTTTGGTACGATGAACTCCCCTGAAAGTCAAGAAAGGATTCATCTCATTTCACTGCATAAGAAATAATCTACAGGCTGCAGAGAGAGTGACACTAAAACTCACCTTTGTCATCAAAAACTCCCTTCTCAAAGAAAAAGCGGATCTTATCTCCACTTGTGATGAAATAGTCAGCGTTTCCCTGCGGGTCAGAGAGGTTAACGTGGGTCAGGTGATCAGCCAGTTACATTACAGAGGACAGAGTCACTCCACTGACTACACTGTTGACATAAGAGTTTGCTATTAGCCAGACAGCAGGGACACTTGGGGTCGAGGTAAAACACTATGAACCAGAGCGGAGGCATCTGCAGGCTACATGATCCTGATCACACACAGTCTTACCTGCATCTTTAAGTGCCGATGTAATGGAAAGCATGAGAGAGAAACATGGTTGACTGAACAGCTGACCCTGTTGGACGTGTGTTGTGTTGCCACATCCACCGGGTTACCTGTGTTTTGAGCTGCTCGTCGTGGTAGGTGGAGAAGGTGGTGCGGCAGTGCTCGGGGACGTCCATCCTGTCCACGACCTCCGACATCCTCTGCCTCAGTTCGTCACACTCCTGAGAGGTGAGCAGCCCGTCCAGAACCACGTAGCCGTCCTCCCTGTACTGTGAAGCCGGAGGAAAGAGCTGCTGAGTCAGCTTTAATAACTCACAGGGCAGAAGAAGCAATTATTGAGGCCTCTAGCTGTCTCCGCTATAATTATATTTCATGTCTATTCCCTCTTTTTTTTTCAGCAAAGTCAAACACTGGTTCAATTCCACAATGTTATCAGTCTGTAAATGCATTATAATTTAAAGTATGCAATTAAAGAAAAATGGAGCACAAACAAGAAAAGGTCTCGTGAGGTTTTTGTGTCTTGCTTGTGTTCGTTGAGCTTTGAAATATCAGAGACATGTGAAAAACACTCTTGACAGTTTCCTAAAACCAGAAGTGAGGTGATGAAAATGTTGTTTGCTTATAAAAAAAAAATCCCAAATCAGACATGTTCAATTTATTATTACATGACAAACAAAGCCTCCTGACTAAGTATCTGGAAATTAGAGAGCAATACTAGTTGAATATCAAAACAGTCGTGCTGATTAAACTGACCAATCAAATAACTGAGCCACAATGTTGCTACAACTACAATAATTAATCCATTAGTCGATTAGTTGCCAGCTATCAAATTCATCTGTTTTGGTAAATGAGTTGGAGTCTGTTTTTTTATTTTTAGGGGGAAAAAAGTCTAAATTTCTTTGATTCCTGCTTGTGTGAATATTTTCTGTCTTCTTTCCTCTGTGACAGTAAACTGAATATCTATAGGTAGAAGACAAAACTAGACATTTCAGGATCCTGGGCTTTGGGAAACACCGATCAGCATTTTTCACCATTTTCTGACATGTTTTAAATGAAGAACTGATTAATTAATGCAGAAATTATTCAACAGATTTATCGACAATGGAAATAATCACTGGTCACATATTTCACACTAAAATGCAATTAATGTAGTAGTTTAAAATCTCTTTGGTTCTAGTTGGTCCACTCTGAGGATTTGCAGCTTTTCTACATTTTCTATCACAGCAATATTTTTAGGCCTTGAACTGCTTTAAAATGAACTCATCATCAGATTCATTAATAATGAAAACCATCACTGTTGCAGGATTTAAACGCACACACTAAATCCATTCTGAGGTCTATTACATAATCAGCCGAAGTAAATGTTTAATGTTTCATCCCTGTGAAGGAATTTGTGACATCTTCTCTTGAAACAGATTTACTTGCTCCAGGAAAAAACACTCTTTAGATTTTAGTTTCAGATGTCCTGGCTGTATCCCTGTCTATATATAACACAAGGAATGGATAATGTCTGCATGTTAAATGGGGAATTTACTCTTAAAGGCACAGCTGGTGCTTTATGCAGCAGAAAAGGGGGCGTTTGGTCTCACAAGAGGCCACTTGTAGCTGCAGCATGTTATGTAATGAGCTTGAAATGTGCTCAATCCTGGTTTTCTCCCCCTTCAGAAACACACAGCAGTCAGATTAAGAGCACTTCATTTTCAGCTTTTACAGTTTCAGTGAAGCAGAGGCTGCAGCTCTGTGTGGCCTCGCTGTTGTTTCAAAGCAATCCTCACCTTCTGCACATCCTGATCTGTCATGAAATCCATGCTGGTCTGCAGGCAGAGGTCCACTTCATGTGACAAGCACGACGTGTTTTGAGTGTCTCATCCGGGCAACAGCGCAGCCTCCTGGTTTCCGACCACGTGACCATGTGTCTAAATCAATTAAAGTGTAACCATAAAGAGGCCGTAATAGGATTTTGGACTTTAACTCTTTCAATGCAACGTGTTGCCGCCTGGAGCGTCTGACGGTGCTGCTGCAGTAGCACGGAATGGCCTCTACGTGTCGCTGTTGTAGCGTGTAAATGAACAAATGTAAACAACAGCACCATCTAGTGGCCACTCTGGCTACTTGCACCGAGCAGGAGGGACAGGTGAAAAGTATAAACCCCAAATTATCTAAACCAGTGCCAGAATTTTGTCAGAGATTTAGAGGGTAGGATTAATTTTCCCATTTTTTTATTTATTTTTACTATAATGTATAAAACAAACAAACAAAATATTGGTCAAAATAAAAAGAAAATCTCTAAAAAAAATAAATAAAATAAAGCAAGAACATGAATAATTTAGGGTTTAACTGTAAGTTAAGTACATTCATAAACATCTGTTAAATATTATTTCTGTTGTTCAGCTACAGTTCAGAGGAAAGTACTGCACCTTTTTTTGCTAATTTACATTTATTAGCCAGCAGTAGACAACTTGCTGATTGTTTTTTTTAATCCATAAGCACATCAAATATAGTGAAAGCACTTTTACCAACCACAGCAAAATGCAGCACGCACATCAGTACATCTGTAACCATAATCTAATAGTATACAACAGTACATTTCTCTGCATTATAGGATCTTTCACTTTTCTTCAACAAGTAAATCTAACTAATAATACCTAATTATAATACATTATATAGAATATTATGAACTTGTACTACTTGCAACAGTGTGCATTTGTAATGCTACTATTATTTAAATAAAGAATGTGAAGACTTTCCTTCGACTGCTGCATATAATAATCTGCTCTGCTAAGGCTTGACTACATACTGAATTAAGTAATGTTATTAGACTAAAAAAAGTATCTGACTGGCAGTTACATTTTGGAGACAACCTGTTTTTTGGACATATGTATTACATATACAAGTACAAAAAACTATCATCCCCTTATTTGTTATCAAATAGAAGAGGTATTGTCCCCATTTTATCCAATAAAAGAGTCTGGATTTTTGCAAATAATCATGAGAAAAGTATCTTCAGCTTTTATTCCTGTAAGAACAGCAGTACCATTCAGTTAAAAGTACAAAAGTGCCCATAAGGCAGAACTGTCCCTGTTAAAGCTTAATTAAATATGTCATATTATTGGAACATTACTGCTGACAAATGAGAACATTTCTAATATTACAGCTGCTTGAGGTGGGACAAATTTTAAATTAAAATCCTGTAACAGACATTTCAATCTATTACACTGCATCATATTTTATGAGTTAATCATGTGCTTTAGAACCACATTTTTCAATGTGAACTAGTAGAAAAATGAAGTCTAACCTCAACTTTCATTTTCATTTGAACTGTGATTCTAACTCTTACAACTTACTATACAAAAAAAACAACAAAAAAAACCCCTCAAAAAACAATGAATAACTGTTAGATTTGTTGTAATAATTGTCTGGTCATACTCTGTAAATACAGACAGGTGTTGAACTCTTATGTATTTTACATGAGGGCTTCAGTATGGTTCAGGACAGAAGGACAAAACTTTTATGTTGTAACCTTGGACAAGTCAAGTGTTTTTTATACAGCACATTTAAAACAACAGTTGTTGCTCCAAAGTGCTTTCGATTTGAGACATAACATTAACGTCACAACTTTACCTTACTAAGTTAAAGGTCAAGAACTTACACTGTTACACTGAGAAACTGAAAGCTTCATTTTGAGCAGCTACTTGGAGGCAGTGGAGAGAAAAACTCACTTTTTTCCAAGAAGAGACCTCCAGCAGAACCAGGATCAGGGAGGGCGACCATCTGCCTCGACTGGCTGGGGTGAGGAGACAGAGGAAAGGAAAGCAGAGAGACAGCAAGACAACAAACAAAAGCAAAAAACGTTGGACAGGTTGGTGGGGACAGAAGCCAAAGACCACAAACATGCAGTAAGACAGGACAAACTACAGCTACAGTGAAGAGAAAACACAAAGATAATTACAAGTAGTGCTGTCATATTAACGCATAGAGGGAGTGAAAAGTATGATGAGAACCTTGAGTATAAAAACATATTAAGATAAGCGCATGAACAACATAGTCAAAGTAGTGTGTATTGGCAAAATTAAATATGTAACTAATAATAAGCTCTCAGTCAGTGAGGACGCCAAGTGTGCTGGTGGAAATGTTTAAACAAAGGGATTTTTCACACATCTTTAACAGACTCCTGCACATTGAATTTGATTATTTTCCATTGATTCATACTTCCTATAGTACCTGGGTAATGTAACTTGTGGCGATGGCTTCTCTTGAAACCATCTTCCCCATAAAGGTCCAGCACTAAAATGTTGCAGTAAACGTTTACAGTACATACTTTGACATCACAGCAGGAAAACATTGATCACAACTGGATGTGTTGGTGAGTCAGCACCAGGGTCGGAGTCTTGTCCAGACAGGTGCAGTGCCCCGCCTTACTGGGATCCCTAGAAGACCTGAGACATTGTCCATGTTATTTACACCAATACTTTTCTTCCTGAGCCAAGTCAAACGTCAGCAGTATCAAAGGTCTGTCAGCCAACTTCTCCTCAAGTGTTTAAATGTTTCTTAGCAGCACACAGGACTTCCCCTTGAAAGAAGAACCATCCACCAAATGAGGAATTGACCCAGGATTTAGTGTTAAGTGTTAATTTTATTATCACGTGTCAGAACGGTACAAAAGTAGGGTCTGAACATTAGGAAATCAAAGTTCAGTTGTCCATGTGTTACAGACGTCCCGCTTAAAAAGCCAGTGTTCAGTCCACTTGGCAACAATTAATTAATAAAGGCCTTGTCACGTGTGATACAGACGGTGCTGCATGAAACGAGTCTGTCCGTCCAGCTTGCAGTTCGTATTCGACATGATTGTTGCTCGGGGTTACGTGGGTGGCTTTCAGTATGGCTATAATGCGCACAAGATCAGCATCAACAAACCCATGCTTCAAAGTGAAATGAATATGACACCGGATAAAGGAAACCAACCAACTGTTTTCATATATCCCTGATCTACAGGCATCAGAATACAGAGATGAATTCATTGTACATAGCAAATACAATCATGTATTTAAATAAACATTTTATACATAGGTAGAGATTAGATGTCAATGCAATGCAATCGTGGCAGTTTAAGAATAATGCAAATTTGCAGGGATTAAAAATGAAATGACGTTGTGACTGTCCCAGAAATGTACACTCTGCAGAAATATTAGATATTAACACATGATGTGTACTGTTGTACACAATGCCCACACTGGAGGGTGAGCTCACCTCCGTTTACAGTAAGTTAGATTGTCAAGAGTTGTTTCTGTTCAGTTGTGAAATCCTGTCCTGTTGTCAGAAGTCGTGTCCAAAAATACCAGCAGCTGTAAAACCTTCTGTGGATCCAAATAAGTCAGTTCTGTGCAAGAGTAAGGTGGTCGATCATTCAGTTTCACATTAACAACACAACTTAAGGCAGACATAACACACAAACATAGTGATAATTTGCACTTAAACAAAAAGAAGGCAGAAGTTAAATGCAAAACAATTTGCACAGAATGAAAAAAATAATCCTTTTACATGTTGTGACTGACATTTACTTAACATGATCAGAAGAAAACAGGCCACTTCTGACATGATTCTAGGTACATAAAAAGTGCTAAAGTCTTCTCGTAACCAAGGATCATGTATTAGTCACACTTCCTTCTTTTGGTTTTTTCGCTAATGTCTGACTGACCTTATCCCAGAGCGCCACCAGATTCACTAACGCTGACATGCAGGAAAGGGAGGTGGGCCGCAAGTCAATCTGGTGACTCAGTGGGAAGTGACGGTGACGGACTGTACAGCTGAGTCATAGATCCAGAGGTCAGAAAGTATGACTGAGGCAATTAAACGCCACAAATATTTGTGTCAGCAGGACAAAGTGAGTCCTGATTACAGATGTGTCTCAAACAATGCCAGATATATTTGTATATCTACATGTATGTAGCAGTTTTGGCAAATCCAACCATTCTAATAAGGTGTGAATGAGTTCCCAGTGACACCCTGAGAAACGCTTCTATGGCACTGTCCGTCTTCCACAGTATTACTGATGTAAATGCTCCACCGAGGATGAATTTTGAGTTAGATACAGGTCAGAACTTCTCCTAAAAATAAGGAGAAAAAAAATATATATACATTTTGTAGTGACTATACAACCTCTAACGACATGACCAGCATGTTAAGGCCAAAATACACTCAATAACTCAATGTGAATGGCATCAGTGTCCTAGAGTGACACTGTACTGCAATAGGGAGACAGTGTGAGCAGCGCTGGCAACTGCACTGCACCACAACAATGAGCCATGTTACAATATCAGATTCACTTTTGAGTGAAATAGAAGTTGTCCAATGGCCTGCGACAGCACAATAAACATTTGCCTAAATTACTTGCCGGTTTGGCATCCAACATGTCAGCAGCTACTCTCTGAAGTGTTTCTTTAAAAAGACGTGTTCACTCTTAATTGGCACCATAAAAATTAAACCAGAGCAGACTAACTGTGATGAATTTGTCATTTTATCAATTATGTTTACAAAGTCTATACATGCTGGATAAGCTGAGATTTCCTTTCATTTACTGCTTTTCTCTGATGTCATCTGTGACCTTTGCTTCCAACTTTTAAACTGGTTGCTAGTCAACACATCCCAGACTGAGGCTCCCTTTTCTGCACTTTAAGACTGTGGGAGCACTTTACTGGTGACCCCTGGAAGGGCATTCTGATTTGGCCAAGGCCTCAGTGAAACAAAATCCACTGTGAACAAAGGTGCAATTGTGTTATTACGCTGAAGCTTCCTTGAAATCTCTTAAAAAGCCAAAATCAAAAAGAAACAGCTGGCAAGAATAAGAGCTCATGCTGCATGACCGATACACATGAAACAAAGACATTAAACATTTCAGCTATACATTTTACAGCACGAAATGAAAAAAACAAGCCATGACTATGATGTTTGGGATCTTTAACGGGGTATACAGCTTGTAAAAGCTAAGGCCATATTAGCAACAAGGGATGCCTGGCTGGAGTAAACATAGATTTACTCCAAATGATGCTATTAAATCCAAGGTCTTAACAAGAAAAGTGTTTCAAGCACACAAAGCATGTTGCACTAATTTCTCTCTTGACAAATAAATGTTTCCCTTGTTTAGGTCGGTCAAAACCAGTTTCCTGCACTCTCCAATTTCCCGTTTGTCCTCATCTGCCTCTTGAATGGATAAACACATGCCAAAAAGTCCACCTTTTTTCCTGGAATAAACTGAGCACGATAAATTTACTTTAAGGGCTAGCGTACAAACAACCGGACACTTGAGTAAACACTTCACTTTTTCAGACTAACAGTACCTGACTCTCCTGTTTCACATCTGAAGTTCATACGCTTGGAGAGGCCACATCGGTAATAACCACTGCAGCTCATCAAACGCATACTGAGAATAAAAAAAGTACCTTGATTCTTGTTTATGTAATTAATGTAATATATCATCTGTCTGCTCCATAATTAGCATTGTGCAAGCTTGCATATATTTTAATTTGAAAAGCAAAACCCGAAAGAAATCAACTGTGCCAGGGAGCTGTCTGAATGCTTGTGTCTCTGTAGCCTTAACACAGGCACAGCTAACTTATCATGAGCAGCGTACACAATGTAAAACTACAATCTAGTACGTAAAGCAAAATATATTAAGCCTTGAATTAAACAAAGGTCACTTAAGATGTCTGACTGCATGTATACGTCGAAGGAAGTAGCTTAAAAAAGCACAAACAGAACAAAAAAAATAAATCAAGATTGCACATAATGTGGCATTTAGTCACTCACTGAATCACAATACAGCCTGTCACAAAGGCCCAAACATGATACCAACGTATGGTAAGATTTAAAATAAAACAGGCCCCTCCACCTGGTTCAAAGCCCACCTCACAGCTCAGTAAGACGTGTGTAATGTGTGTGATGTTAAGTCATGTAAGATAAGGTAAAGCCAGTGTCACACGCCAGATTTATGACGATGTTTAGTGAAGCAAAACGAAGACTTGAAGCAGAACGGTGGATTTCTCCACTATAGCTCCCCATGCAGTTAACAAACAACCTGCCACACAGGCCGATGTTATAAATGAACGACTGCGGGGTATTTAGACATTGTACTGTGGAGTGTGTTCCCATTTGTGTTCACTGAATATTTGACAGCTTTTCTTTGAAGTCGTTTCCATCTGTCTTCCGAGTTAAGGCCTAAGCTGTGAGATCACCTGTCGGACAATTTGTTAATCTTCATCAGAGTCCCTTTGTTCCCATAAAAAGATGCCTCCAAGCAGATCGAGCGTAAGGAGAGCCTAAAGAAAGTAACGGGGCCAAATCTTCATGCCCCAATGAACTAGCCATCAGTCACACTGTATTTTTTCTTTACATCTGCGAATATTGCGAGCCACACAGCAACACAATGCCACTACAAACGTAGTCAATTTTGAGTCTCAAGGCCAAAGAATGGTCAGGCAAACACTGCTTTGAGTATGTTCAATTTGTGCATGTATCCTGTGGCAAAGTAGTGACAGTGAGCACATTAGGGTTCACTTGCAAGGCTGAATCGTGCGAAGTTTTTCTATGTTTTTTTTTTGGCTCTCTCTAAAAACAGGTTTGCTTTAGAAAGATCCTACAGTGGCATGCATATTCCACCTCACCTGCCTGCATTCTTGTGTCTTTTGTAATCATGATGAAACACAGAAAAGCCACTTCACTGAAACAACTTTCATCACCGAGCTCGGTTATGAAATTTGTCCTTGAAAAGCGTGAGAATAGTCATTTCCAAAAAAGCCATCCTCGGAGGTCTTGGAATCTGATATCCCTGCTTCATCAAACAAACAACAAGCCATCATTTTTTCAGCGTCTGCATGGCCAATGCTGCGGCATTTCTCTCGAGGTCAGCCAGGCTTTATGAACAAAATCACTGCTTGTTTGTTTCTCTAATCAAACTTTTGCCTCTGCAGCGGTTTGGTTCAAGCTTGCTCCTTATCAGCCCTCCAAAGCTGCTCTTTGACTTCCGACGGCAGCGTGTTGAACAGATCTTCCTCCACCACCAGGCCGCTCCTCTTCAACAGCCGGCACTCGCTGAGCTCTACCGGGAGACACTCGAGACGGTTCCCTCTGAGCTCCAGCTGGGTCAACCCGGTCAGCTCTCCGAAGCGTGATGGCAGCGTCTGCAAGCAGTTGTTTCCCAGATTCAGAGTGCGCAGTTTCTTACACTGGAACAGCTCCGGGGGCAAAGTCTCGATCTGAAGCGAGGACAAGAGGCAGAACAATGAGGGATGTAAAACAAAAAAAGTCTAACTTGTTCGATTCTTAATCCATACGCCTTGGCGAGATGACGCATGGATTAAGAAAAAGAAGCAGCTATTTCCATTGTAATGAGTGGAGAATGGCTCGATGTAATATTCACAATTACTCATTTTTACATCTCATCTGAATTGGTAATGTGCTGACAGTGTAAAGAGGATTTAAGGAAGAGAGGCCTCGGAGACACCAGAAGGGTCCTATTTAATGGAGCTATTTGTGGCTGCTCACAAACCTGCTGGAAGCTATTTCCAGTGTGCGACCACACAAGCAAACAGTAAAACAGCAGTAATAGTAGCCTTTACTAAAAACACATGATGCTGTATACATGCTTTCTGAGTTCAAAACAGCATTTTCAGGAGAACGCTCTGTCTGAAGCGCTAAATTCTCACAGTGAGCCCACTGTATCTTCCTGGATGAAATTCCTCCATTGCAAATCAAATAAACAGCATTTTGTTCAGATAAATTATCTCCTTCACCAAAAAGTCACATGGACTAATCCAGCCATAACAGTCATTCCAGGATCTGACACGGTCCTGAAAGTATCTAAGTTTATCACTGTGGAAGCCAAAACCGAAATCCTGAAAATGGTATTTGTTCTCCTGAAATGTAATCATTTACTTCTCAGGAAATCTACAGGAGCTGGAAACATTTTTATCTGCCACCTTCTTTTCCAGAAGGGAAAAGGCCGGATGTGTGGAGCTGCATTGTGAAAAGGACAAAGCGTACATCAAAGAATCACAATGTGGTCTGGAGAAATAGTGTAATTATTCAACAAATGTCACCACAATTCTTTGAAATCCACAATAGTGTCTATTTACTGGCATGAAAGAAGAAAATAATGGAGTAGAAATAAAACGTGTAATTCACTCCAGACAGGGGGTTTTATCATGTGTGACAGCAATTTGCATAATTTGATTGCAGTGCATAAAGCAGGACTGCATTTTTAAAATACCTCTCAATAATGTTTTCTTTTGCTGTAGACATTGGAAATTTGCCAGACAAACAAACCGAGATCATATCAGAATTTTCAAGCTTTCTGTCGCTGGAATGCAACAACAACCGTAAAACTATAAAGACTCATTCATACAGTTATCTTTACAGTCATAATTCTTAATCCAGACGTGAACATCTCAGCATTTATAAACACCGACCTTTGTAAACACCTTATCTGGCCTTTGAGGACATCTTAGTCACACATGACAGAAAGATAGACGTGGGTGGAAAAAGGGCCACAGACAACATTTCTGCTTCTTACCCTGTTGGCTGTCACAGCAAAGTACTGCAGGTTCTGGAGGAAGCCCACGTCAGCGTGGATGCTGGTCAGATTGTTGTGGCTCAGGTCTAAGAAACGCAACTTGCGGCAGAAGAACAGCTGGCTGGGGATTTTCTCTATCTTGTTTCTGTTCAGATACAGCCTCTCGAGGTTGGTGAGGGTACCGATCTGAATGGGGATATAGGCGATCTGGTTGTACCACAGCTTCAGGCACACGAGCCGGTGCAGATGCTGGAAGCTGATGATCTCTTCTATTGTCTTCAGGTTGTTGTCCTTCAGGTCGATCTCTTGGAGGTTGTGCAAACTAAAGATGGAGTGCGGGATGCGCTCGAGATCACATCGAACGAGCTCGAGCTCTGTCAGGTTAACCATTTTCTTCAGGCTGTTGAGCACCATGAGCTTGGTCCCCTCATTATTGATGGAGAGTTTCTGAAGGTGCACGCCCACATCCGTCACCACCTGTGGAAGCTTAGTGAGGTTGCTTTTCAGGCGGAGCACTTTGAGACTTTTGAGCTCTCTGAGCCCATCGATGACGATGTAACGATTGTTCTCAGCGCTCAGGTTCCCAGTTAGGTGGAGCTCACTGAGGTTCTTCAAGCTGTAGATCCACAGTGGGATCTCCTTGATGTCAGTGAACTTGATGTGCAGAGACTTCAGGTTCTCCCTCAGGAAAGCCAGAGCTGGAGCCTCGATTTTAGCTGGTGTGTGATAGAGCCACATCTCCCTCAGGTTGGAAAGCTGGGCGATGATTGGGGGAATAGTTACATCTGGGATAAGCTCCAGCTTCAGCACTTCTAGCTCAACCAAATCAAACACTGTGTCTGGAATCCCACTGAGCATGAACAGGTGCAGCTCCAGCTTATCCTGGGAGTTCTTGGTGATCCGCTGCCTCAGCTTCTCCAATGTCCACTCATTGTTCAGGTTCAGCTGCCTCAGCTTGTTCTCACTCACCTCTGACAAAAATACAGCAAAGCGCTTGGAGTAGAGAGGGTCATACTGATCTATCATGTGCAGCATGAAGGCAAAGTCATTCTTTAAGTCGGGGATGTCACTGTAGCTACTTTCTTCGCGGATTGATTCAAAGGAGTATCTTTTGAGGGAGCGGCTGAGCATCCAACAAAGAGTGTACATGCAGATTAGACCGTAGACTACCACCAAGCTGATGTAGAAACAGGCCAAAATCTTGAAAAGTGTTGCTAAAGGGTGAGCACAATGGAACATGCTGTACCCAGTTAGTTTCTCAATGTTTACTGAGCACACCACACTGAACCTGATGTACCCTACATAGTAGGCTGTGTAGCTGATTATCAGTATAAACTTAATAACTTTGATGATGGTCTGACGTATGTACAGGCGGTACACAATATCACCCTCTTCCACGTGGATTCTGAACTTCTTCACCTTCTCAAACAAGGCCTTGGCCTGCTCTCCCTCCTTTTTATCTAAAACTCCGGTTTCAGAGCGATCCACAATTCCTTGTTCAATTCTGGACTTTGTTCGTTGGAGCATGGGCACGCTAGCCTCAACATCCTCGCTCACACTTGAGGCCTTCTTGTCCATCGAACCGTTCATCTTTCCCAGAGGTTTGGGGTCGCTCTCCTCCACCACGGTCTCAGACAAAGCCCTTGTTGTCCAAGGTGAGTCGAAGCACTTGAGGAGGATGGAAACAAAGTGCTCCAGTTTTGAGCTTGTGCGGGGGAACTTGAACCAGAAGTTGCTGCAGGCCAAGAAGATGAGAGTGTGGAGTAGCACCAGATAGGGGAAATATTTAGCAAACCAGTGTAGTTTGTTCTCGTAGCAGACAGCATCGACGTAGTTATACTGATGTCGGTCGAGGTCGTACTGAATGCCTTTGGGTTCTGGTACGAAGGTGGTGGTCATGTTCGGGAGTGGCATGGTCTTGCAGGACATGTTGACGACCCACTTGCAAGGCAGGCAGATCATCTTGTCCTGTGTGACCTGCAGCGTCCCGCCGAACACTGCAATCATCAGCATGACGATTGAGATGTAGTCGGTGAAAACGTCCCACCATGGCTTCAGGATGCGGTACGCTGGCTGGGTGTCAGCAAAGTACCGGAGCTCTGTGATGGGAATCATGATGGTTTATCTGAAACGACAGAGACGACAACAACAGGGAATTAGCCGGTTACATGTCAGGCTAAAAATACAACACACTGTATTTTGGTGACACAATTGTGTTGCCTTAAACCTGTGCATATTAAAACTTCATGTGACACTGAGCAAACCCACATTATGATGCCACCTGAGCCAATCCACAGACAATGAGCCAATTAGTTGCTATCTAACTATTTTGATGACTAAAGAACTGTTCATGCTCTGTGTGGCTTCTTAGTTGTAAATATCTGCAGTTTTTTTTTTCTTGACTTTTGTAAAAAAAATAAATAGAATATCTTTTTGTTTTTTTGAAGATTTATAAAGAGTATTTTGACCGCGCAACTTGCAATGTACTCATTTTATTTATTCTTTTCTTGGTTCACTGTTAAGTGTCAGAAAACACTAAAATGAAATTAAATGAATGAAATGAAAAATACTTTGTTTATCCCAGAAGGGAAATTCAATTAAGGGAAATTCAATCTGGCCAAAAAAGTGGCCAAAACTGGCCGTCACAGTTTTCCTCAATGGGATATCTTCAAATTACAGCCAAAACCATTAGATATTCTATTTATAATATATAAATGAGAGAAAATCAGCATTACTGGACTTAAACTGGAACTAGCAGCAAACCAAGCCTAAGTTTACTACAGAATCTAAACATCTATATCCATTACTACAGTTTGCATTTTAGTTCTAAAGTTTACTGTGTATAGTTACCGCCACAATTATGACTAGCTTATAAATGGCTAACATATTATTATCACCATTTCATATTAAAGTATAAACCCATCTCCTTCTGTTCATTCTATCTCTCATTTTGTAGAAGTACAGAAACGCCTGTTTCCCCCTTGTTGAGCAGGGTTTTTCCTGCATACAGGAAATATTGGGACTCCCCAAAGAGGTATGATGTGCCCCCAAAAGGAAAATCCCAAGTGCCAAAGTGATAAGAACTGAGAATTAAAAAATTTACTCAAACGTAACAGCCATTTTTGTTTTGTTTTACTAGAAACAGCAGAATCCCCAGACTTCCTTCAAATAAGGCAACACTGAATCACTGCCTTTACTGTACTCAGACTGATCATAGTTAGTGTCATACAGTAACTAGTTGGTTCATACTAATAATAGTCACCCACCGTTCGGCTATTTTGAGCCATTAAAAACCCTGCTGAGCTCTGTGTTTCTCATATTGTAAGAGTAAATGTCCTTACTCAGTGCCAACACAGAGTATTAATGCATGAGTATAACTTCAAAAATGTAACATGAACACCTGTTTCTAAGCTCAGACTTAGGCAAAGCAATAAAATGCTACACACAAGTAGGTACTGGAAAGTACTTTGGCACAACAGCTGTTATCCTAAATGTACTCAATAAAAACAGCGGCTTGACTTGACTGTTATCATCACCATACATGCAGCCCAATCAGTATATAGAGTACAGCCCAAGAGTGGAGGTTACCAGACTGGAAACACACCAAGCGTGGCGGTCATTATACTCACTGTGTATCAGAGATATCCTGATCAGCCTGTATGTGCCGACAGCGTACTGCTGTTAAGAGATTGCAGAGCAAGCCAGAAGCAAAAGGACTACAGACCTTAACACAGCACACCCTGTCCGCTCATGCCCTTGTGTCTCCACCTGTCCGGATATGCAGCAGTTCCTCAGAATGAACATGTTCTAGCAGTGCCTTCCTCAGGATCCCATTGTTAAGTTTTATCCTGAGAAGCTAATTTAAGTCCCACTTAAGCATCTAAAAACAAGAATAAGTCCAATTTCCTGACAACATCAGTGAAAAAAACTGATGATCAGAATGAGCAGGAATTCTAAAATTAGATCAAGTGAAACAACTTTAATGATGACTTGCAAACTCATATAGAAAATGGAAGTGAAAACCATCAAGGAGATAAGGCTGCTGCTGACCCCTACAAAAAAAAAAAAAAAAGAAAACCAGACAACTCCAGAATACACCAATTTATGCTTGATTGACCACAACTAGGCTACTTCCTCAATCAGCAAACACATGAGTAATGCAGTAAATACAGCCGTGTAAGCAGTTTACTTTTTTCCCAGTTGTTTCAAAGCTTACTGTGACTAAGTGTAACATGGAATAGCATTTTGCCAGGACAAACTAAAGTGTAAGAAAAAATTAAAACATCATGGTCTCATTGCTTTAGTTCCAGAAAATCAACCAGAAATTAATTGTAAAAAAAACTGTACATCCCTGTTTGCTCGACCTAACTCTCTAAAGGAAAAGGATGAAAAAGGATAGCTGGTCAAGTGGTCACAAAAAAGCATTGTTTTATCCAGTTCAAACCAGAATGGCAGTGCAGTCGCTGTGGGCCTCCTCTGTTAGGCTCTGTTAGGCCTCTGCTTTACTTCTACCACAAATGACAGCACACAGAGACCCCAACAGCTGCCAAAACACCCCTAATAGTAATCATTCACATGGTATTAGAAAACAAAACACAATCTTTGACACCAACGCAATTTTCATTCCACTGTACAGCTGCAGATTAATTACACATCAAAAAGCAGACAGTGCAATAAACAGGTTTAGGCTGAGAACGTGATAAACTGAAATTATGGCTTTACACTTTTTGTCTCCCGTTTCTAAACATAGCACAGAGACTTGAAGTATCTGGTGTGCTCCCTAATTCAAACTAGGGATAACGGCCGTCATGTGAAAGCACTGATGAGATCAAGTGAACTGTAACAATAAGAATCTACATGTCACAAAAAAAAAAAAACAATGTCAAGTTTGTGCTAGCATACAGAAAGACAAAAACTGCAGATCCAGTAAACTCACAACAAGACATAATCACAGTCACTGTTATCTTTAGTTTAAAAGAACATCCAAGATAAATTTCACATTATCCCGGCACAGGAAAATAAACACCAGTCTGGAAGCAGCTTATCTTGTCTCAGAATCACACTCCCCGAGCTTCCCAAACCATCCCACCACTATTTCAGCCAGGAAACAGAAGCTGTCGCTCTCTGTCGCAAACAGGACCAGAGGCGTACGGTGTCTTAAACTGGATTCAAAAAGAAAAAGGTCAAGACTGGATTATAAAGCAACTCTGCTCTTGGTTTCCTGTGTGCAGCCTTACCCCGGTAAATGTCTCCTGAATTTGTGTCTCAAACAGAGGCGCCTTTGTGCAGGCGATCTTTGTCGATGCGGCTCTGACACACGGGCTGACTGAGGTGCAGGTGAACCTGGCTGCTGCAGGAGCCAGTATATTACAGAGCCAACTGTAATTTTCCCCAAGGACACTGGTGTCTCTTAACTAAAGCCAAACAGAAAAATGAGGGGAAAAAAAAATCCCGACCAATAAGCCTCTTTGCAGCGACAACAGAATCTCCCTCCTCTGAATATAACTGTAAATTAGCAAGAGGTTGACTTGTTTAACTGAATTATTAAAACATGACAGCTAAAATCAACAAACTGAATAAATAATGCAGGAAAAACAATCATCCTCAGACTAACTTTGCCTCACAGGAGGAAAATCCAGGTTCAGATTCTAACAGCCAACGTTTCATTTTAAGAACAACATTTTGTCTTTAGGTTTCAGTGTGTTTTTATGTATGTGTTAGACTGGAAACCTGTCCAGGTTTACACTGACTGTCATTCAAACTATGCTGAACCCTAAACAGGATAAATGGCTTTGAAAATACACAGATGTATGGATTGAAAGATGGACGAATGCCATCACTGCCAGCACCTCTAGTAGGCCTGAACCTTCATTACATTCCATTAAGACTTATATACATACAGCCTTGTTTTCAGTACATCTATCAATATTCTCTGTACAACAAATTCACAAATTTCCATCTAAGTACCACAAGAGGACCTTCAAAGTTCTAGAAACAGAGAGTATCACAGATTTCTTCTCCAGCCTGACAGTGAACACACCATAATACAGCAAGGACGGGCAACTGTTAAGGCATGTTGTCAGATTGTCTCAACAGTTCTCCGTTGTTGACACCATCCAGATCACAGTGTTAAGTTAACAGCATGCAGTCTGTGGTTGTTGTTTATCACATACTGGACTGAAATGCAAGAGTCGATTTCCACCCACAATAGTTTAAGACTGGATCGGTTTCAGACCATTTCATACTGACAGTCTGTTGGTGAATTATTAGTCAATTAATTGATTAGATGACAATTGTCAAACATTTTCTAAATTCAGTTTCTCCAGTGTGAACATCAAATATTTTGGGGCACTGGACTGTTTTGGATGAACAAAAAGAGACATCTGAAGATAACACAGGAAATTGTACGGAGCATTTTTCACAATTTTCTGACATTCTGTAGCACAAATGATTAATCGAGGAGATAATGTGCAAACGAACTGACAATGAAAATATCTGCTTGCCGTAGAAACAAAGGGGACGTGTGAATCGAACTTTTCAAAAGGTTACATGAGTCCATGGTTTGCTGTGCTTGTGACCTGAAACCAGCTAAGCAACAGAAATGGTTGAATTAATGATTTGTTTCAGAATAAACACTTTCCTTTTATAAGTGTATGACTTTCCTATCTACTGCTTGCTACAGGTTTCCTGCAGCACAATCCACTGTTGCACAAGTCTCACCTGTAGTTTATAGATGTACATCGGCTGCCAACTGCCCACAACTGGATATAAAACCATAACCAAAACCATATCATAACTAACTAACAATATTGCCTAGAGCCGGGAGACGGAAACAATGAAGACTTCTGCAAAAGACATACAAGACTTCTTAATACTTTCTCAGGCCTTCTCTGAGAAAACTAAAGCAAGATTTTGGTCTCTTTTACACACGTTAGCCTTTCCACCAACAAACGCTTGTGAGATATGTTGTATTGTAAGTTTAAAGGTTTCTGTATTTTATTCTTGGCAGCTGATGAGGAGGTCACAAGGACAGAGCTGTTGAAAACACGAGATCCTTCATGACTGGCCGTCTGTACAAAACAGAGTTACCACAGCTTCCTATCTCGGGCCATCTGCCCAACTAGAGACATGAAGACATGGAGCAGATCAGGCTGTGTTTTAACCAGGTTGAGCTGGTTCTGACTCACAAGAATGCACCCTTCCCTTTCATGACAACACTGGTGACGTCACACTCTCTCACACACACGTTCATTATGTATGTCTGAGATGAGGGGCATTCAAAACTACTTTGCAGATATTGTAATTTGATCAAAGTGACCAGTGTGAATAATTAGCCAGCCAGTATCAGATTTAACCCTGGTGGACAACAATAATGCTGTTAAAGATCCTACACAGACATAATCATAAGGCCTGCAACTAATGATCATTTTCTGTTAACTGAGAGCAAATCTGTTGGTAATGTAACTAAGATGTCAGAAAATGGTCAATAATAATCAGCAGCAATAATAATAATAATAATAATGAGTGTTTCCCAAAGCCTAAGATGATGTCCTTAAATGGCTTTTTGTGTCCACAACCCAAAGACATTCAGTTTGCTGACATACAGGTTACAAAAAACAGGAAATGTTCAAATTGAAGAAGCTAGCCACAGAATTTGGACTTCTTTTCTGAAACAGTTGCTCAATTTGGTTAAAGAATTATCAGAATAGTTGATCATGAATTTAATAGTTGGCAACTAACTGATTAACTGTTGTAGCTCTAATGTTAATGTTAGAATTTGATCAATGCGGTCAACGGTAAGTCAATAGTTAGTGAATATCAAGATTAGTAATTTTGTCCCTCGCTAACCAGAACAATAATCATGCTGTGAAAGATGTTAACAACTGCCACTAACGATTACTTTCATTGTTGATTATTTTTCTTTATTAGTCGGTTAGTTGTCATAAAATGGTGAATAATGTCGATCAGTGTTTCCCAAAGGCCAAAATCACATCCTAAAATGTCTTGTTTTGTCCACAGTCCAAAGATTTTCAGTTTGCTGTCACACAGGATAAAATAAACCACAAATATTACAATCTAGGAAGCTGCAATCAGAAAATTTTGACTTTTCTCTCAACTAATTACTCAAATAGTTGCTGAATACTTTAACAGCAGGCAACTAATTGATTCATCGATGCAGTTCTAATGTTGATCTTATAGTTTGACCAATGTGACTAATGTTAGGTCACTAATTAGTCAGCCAGTATCAATATCATTAAATGTTCCCTTCACTCGACTGGACAACATTAAAGAGATCTTCCACTGACATAAGCACACAAACTCTTACACTGCACTGATACTACACCCTCTAATATCACTGCAATGTTCCTGTTACAATAACAACACTATGAGGCGAAATGCATTCACTGCAAACTGAACATTAGCACAGAGACACTGACTCACAATGAAAATAATACAGTAAAACAAAGCTTGAACAATTCACAAGCATGACATAAAGACCACAATTTACATCAAAAGTCTGTATTTTAATCTACTGTTTACAGTCTCAAAAATAGCAGGACACCTTGCTGGCCTCCAAAGCCTTGATGATATGAGCGATAATACTTGATTAGCTAAAATAAATGCTGGATTAGGAGCCTGAGTGTGATGCAGTCAGATGAAATTACATGTAATCTAACCCACAGGGCGACCTTTCGTTAGAGGCGGACGGGAAACGATGTCTCATACCGATGCCGAGTTAGCACGCTGCGGCAGTTAGCCGGTTAGCCGCACCGACACCGACCCGAGGACCCACCTGTTTTACTGAAGCTGCTGTCTGTCGCCTCCTCCGCACACGGGTCGCACATTTCTCTGACGGGTCTCAGCAGCGGGAGCCGGGCGGACACCGGGCCGGAGCCTCGAGCGACGAACACGGCGGACAAAACCGAGCGCACCGCGGCGCGAGCACTGACTGTGTGTGAGCGCGAGCCGAGTGAGTGGGGAGGCTCGAGCGAACACAAGTGCTGCGCTGCTGCCGAGGCGCCTTCAAAATAAAAGCACGGGGGATGGCGTGAAAACAAACCGCAACATTTAAAATCCTTGCTGTAACATTACAATGAGATTAATACTGATTTGCACCCATTGTAACAACTTACAATGGATTTCTCTCTAAATTCAGGTTAACAGTTACTACAAAAGAGGATACAGTAGTTTTAGATGCTTTGCCAGGGGATGTGCTTCTGCTTCTTAGTGGTTCAGTAATGAGCTTTCAATGATTGATCTATTCAATACGAGCATATTCCCTGGAGAACTGGACTGTACCAAAAATAAATGTTCAAATAAACACATTTGAAATTACATACAAGATG
>NW_007578338.1:57083-138889 GCF_000690725.1 Stegastes partitus
AGACAACCAAGCACACTCACATTCACACCTACGGACAATTTAGAATCACCAATTAACCTCAACATGTTTTTGGACTGTGTGGGAGGAAGCTGGAGGACCTGGAGAGAACCCACAGTGCACGGGGAGAACTACCTCAGACATATCTGTTGGATTTCTGGTCTACAATTTCTTGTTATTTGTTGACAGACATAGCAGATACTATAGCAACACAACTGTTATAAAACACTTAATCAGTTCAGCTCTGAACATGATGCCAGTACTGCCTGAGTGCATTGATAATGTTCTTGTAATTTAATCTTCAAGTTGAGACAAGTGAGAAGTGAACATGAGCTTTACTGGACGGTATGAGTTGAGACAGATCCCAAATTCTGGTTTAGACAAACAGCATCTCTGCAACGCTTTAAAAATGTCAAGGAGCACAAGCGGTTCAGAGGCATTTCTTTGAGAAACTGACAGCCATCATCTATTACTGCTGAATGACTCATTTTGTGTTGCTTCAGGAACATTGAGGAAATCCTCGCTGCCAAAGGAGAAACTGTGAAGAGGGTTGAAGGAGATGCTGCTTTGGAGATAGTGGTGGATGAAAACAGCAAGACACAGCAGAGTGAAGACAAAGAAAAGCCAGACAGTGACCCAGAAAAGCAATAATACTGTGTTTATTCTGTATGTGTACCTTGTAAGATATTTAATTTAATAATAAATACAAATGTTTTTAATTGCTTTTGGTTTTTTGTCGTCATGCATTTTGAACAGGGAGTGAATGAGGTTAGTTTTCAACAGCAGGGACTATGGTTAGAAACCCAGCAAACTGACAGCAAAAACAACTTATAAAAGGATTTCACTTGTTTCAAACTATTTATAGACATATTCAAGTGCTGGATTAGATCAGCTGAAGCAACCCTGTGCTCTGCTTTGATTTGTTGTTTTACCTTCAGGCAACTGATGATGATCTAAGCATTCAAAAAGGTTGCTTGGCAGCTAAAATGCCCCACATTTCAGTTCACAAACAAAGCTCAGAGTGACACCATCATCATCTTTGCTTTGTCCAACAACATCACTGAAAGGAAAAGCTGAAAATGTGCACATTTTAAAAACCTGAAACCTATTTATTTATCAAAAATAACAGAATTATTAAAATATTAAAAAGAATTTTCAGTCAATCAAGTTTTTCAGCTCTACTTCTACCCACAGCTTAATCTATAACAAATTATGACACACATCATAAGTTCTTCATATATTTTGTAGGTCAAAATCTTAACTTGAAAAGTAACTAAAGCTAAATGTAGTGGGGTATCAGTATAAAGAATCAAACATTAGAAATACTCAAAGTACAAGTAGTTCAGTTTTGCACTTGAATAAAAATACCAAGTTACCTTCCACCACTGTGCTTTGTAGCTTCCCCAACATGTGACCGTGTTCAAGACAAGCTTTATGGAAAAATGTGTATTCTGAAGGAGTACTTGAGCAAATTCATCATGTAAAAAGTGCATAATGCTCAAAATGCAACAATGACATTTAAAAATGACCTAACCTAGGAGGGCAGGTGGCGAGCAAATAACGATAAATACCAGAGGCACAGCAGAGCAGTTCCATCTAAGGTTTCACTGTTTACGTTCTCGTTGCAGAACAAACACTGAAACTGAAACCTGTACGACAGGCAGTGCCATTGGTGTTTGTAAAGGTTTGTAAAAGGAGTGATCTAAAATAGGCACACACAGGAGTTACACACAAACAAGTAAATCCAGTGAGTGTTGAAGTCGATGGCGGCGCCCCCTTCTGGAGACAGCGAGAGTGGACGTTTAGTTTCTTGCCTATCCCAGACGTGCATTCCGCAAAACGTACTAATGAAATGATCCTGAAGAAACGCTCTCTCATCTTGTCTGTACTACTGTGTATGTACAGCAAAATGACAATAAACTTGATTTGATGTCACAGTGCTTTGAATTACAGGAACTGAACTGTATAAATAGGTCCAGGCACTGTGTGGGCCTCCCACATGCTTTCTGCATGAGCACCCACTCTGCCTGCGTACCTGGATTTAGGGCTTCCGATGCACCTCTGTGACTGAATGACTGATGAAACTCTGACCCTCTGTGCTTCCAGATGAAGCGGCATCTCGTCCTCACTGCTGGTCGGAGGCGTGAGGTCTTTCAACAAGGTGCTTAATTTTTCTGAAAGCTCCTCGAGGGTGTGTCGGTCCTCAGTGACAGAAATTTTCTCCAGGATTAGTTTGGTGAGGTGGACACATTTGTTCCTCAGGTCTGTTTTTCTTGCATGTTTGCGTGGAGGAAAATCACAGTCTGTGGTCTGTGGGTTCTTCCTTTTGAGTCTTCTATTGTGTGACGATTCTTTTATTGCCATTTCTCCCACTGAATGTCCAGAATGCGCACTTGGCTGTGTGACAGCGTAGCATGTTTTCCATACGATTGGATCTCTCTCCAAAGCTGTTCTCAGCATCTTGGAGGCCGTCTTCCTACTCCTCTCCTTATTGTCATCCACCTAGCATGTATGTATAAAGACATAATAACAGTAATCATGTACAAAAGTCTGGGTAGTCTCTTGATCCCACACCCAGTCTTCCCCATCTTCCTTTTCTGTCTGCTCTGGACTGTCCTAGCCTAATTAGGGGCACTTTTTTTTTTTTCAATCTAAAAAACAAGCTAAAACCAAGAATATCTGTCTAGATTATGATGCGGGACCTATCAAAATTGGATAAACTGACCTTGAATTTAGGGAATGTTGCAATCTTGCTGATTGATATGGCTGCTGGACATCCCACCTTTTTTGTGGCTTGCCGAAGAAATCTCTGGCTGCCAAAACTCTGCTCCAACATCTGCAGAATGTGAGGGAAATTGTAAAATAATAGAAGAGTTGTTAGTGGTTTGTAATTAATTCATCTACATTGATTTTCTATATGTTCAGTCTTTGCTACGCTTAGTTAACACCGGTAGACTGTCCACGCACAACACACTGAAGGTTGACATTAGAAAATTATGTGACAGTAAAGGAAGCATAGAACTAATGAATGGATACTACAAGAAGCTGGTGTAGTTTCCATTTTATCAGTACCAGCTATGAAAATACTAAATGCACAAGTATGTTTGAAAACAGAATTACATAGATGTAGATATCCCATAGTGCTTTAAGTTTAAGTTTCGTGCATGTCTTGTGAACGCAGAATCAACTCACCATCTTTTTAGCCTTTTCTTCAGCATACTTCTGCTTCTGGGCCACGGCGAGGTCTTTGCCTCGATGGCAGACGAGTCTTTTAAACCCCATAAACATAAATGGGATCCCGGTGAATTCAATGGCTGGCATCCCAGAACCACCAGCCCACTGCCAGTAGACCCGGTTTGCAGGTAAAGGTTGCCAATCTGCATAATAAAGAACACAACTGACCTTTAGCAAGCAAATGTATCATTTCTGTTACCTGATTTATTTGCATATTTAAGGACCAGTGTGTAGAGTTCAGTAGCATCTACTGGTGAGTTTGCAGATTGCAACCAGTTGAAAGACCCCTTGCCTCAAAGTCCTGTAAGAGAACCTACACTGAGCGCTAAGACTGCAAAATTATACAATTTAAATTAGATTTTCTCTGTCATGTCAGCTGGTATTGGCCAAGTTTTATACGGTCTGGATTCAAAAACAATGTAACAACCAGCAACAACTGATCAGTTATGTGAGTTAAACATTAAATAGCTAAGTCAGACATTATTTAGAAAAGGTGTTTCCATGTCCCACAACGTGCATTAATTCTTTTGAAAAACACCTAAAAACAAACTAAAGCGAGCATAAGAACTGTTTTGGTAAAATTGTTGCCGTTCCTTTTTTTTTCCTTTCTTTTTTTTTTAATATTTGCATTTACTTTTGCTAATGTGACACTTCAAAATGTGAAAAATGTTGAAAATACATTCTGGAAACGTCCATCCACTCATTATCTATACACTGCTTAATCGTAACTAGGACTGGCTGGAGGGGGGCTGAAGTCTATCCCAGCTGACTCAGGGTGAAGGCAGGGGACACCCTGGACAGGTCACCAGTCTATCACAGGGCTACACTTAGAGACACACAACCAAGCACACTCACATTGGGCTGTGGGAGGAAGCCGGAGAACCCGGAGAACCACCTTCTCACAGTCTGGGGACATACATGTAAACTGATCTTGACACAGAAGAACTAGAAGAACGCTGGATGAACCAAAAGTAATATTAGCCTGTCTTCATTCAAAATCTAATAAAGCTGGGTATCAGAAGCTGCACTGTTGTAGCAGCATAAATAACAAACAGACATACATAGTGAACAAAATCATAAATGCAGCATGTATAAAATGTAATTAATGTTACACCACTTTTTAACATAGAGCAATAAGTATTTGTTGATCCAACACGCTGCATTTCTACAACAGAATGGACGTCATGAAACAACCAAGTACACACTACATTGGAAATAATAATGGGCAGATTGAGAGAGAGGTCATAGATCATATAACATAGATCACATATAACAAGTCAGTGATGAGCCACATATTTATGACACATAAGTTACTGAGGTTGTCATTGCTGCTTATGGAATACTATCCAACTGTTCCTGAAGGACTTGGCAAAGTTGGAGGACATTTTGGGGACAGAATCACATTGTGGAACACCCAGAGTATGGTGTGGCAGATTGTCTGTCGTATCACGCTGTCTGAAACTATTTCTTAGACAAGTGGTGGAGTTGTGGACATTCAAGTTCCTGGCTGTGGCCCTAACAGACATACCAACAAACATACCAACAGTCCATCCTTGTCTTTCTCCTGTTATCTGTGGCATTGTGTTATTTGAATAAAGCTGCATTTTAATGTGTCAATTTATAGTTTCTAGTTTTGGAGTGTCTGTGCTCTGGTCACACTGTCGGATCATTTTCCTGACAAGGGTGTGGATTAAAGTTAAAGTTGCCACCAGTTGAACATCTCAAAGATTCTTATGCACAATTGGCTAAGTTTAACCTTTTTCTAAGCATAACAATACAATTAGATTATCCTTTTCTGTAAGTCAGACAATAGGACTATTTGCAGTCTGCATACATATCTCTGTTGAGTGTATATTGCAGAGACACACAACGAGCTCCGTGTACAGACACACAAAGTTAATATACTAAGTAGTCTGCTCTGTTGACAACACTCAGGTGTATACAGCTTGCAAAAACCTAAACAGACCATCAGAAGCCAGGAGTAACCAGTGGCATGTTGTATAGGTTTGTAAAATAAATAAATAAATAAAGCAAATATGATACACAACACAGAAATGCTGCAAAATGGTACATGTGTAACTTACATCAGGTCGTGACTGACCTGCTCCCTAAGTTTTTTGTTGTTTTTTTTAAGTGAAAAAAAAAATCTAAATTCTCTGATTCCATCCTCTTAAAATTGAATATGTTCTTTCCTCTAAAACAGCTAAATGACTATCTTTGGGTTGTGTACACACCAAACGTTTGGCATCATCTTGGGCATTGGGGAAAAAAATCATTTCCTGACATTTTTAAGACCAAACAACTTGCAGATTAGTNATTTCCTGACATTTTTAAGACCAAACAACTTGCAGATTAGTAAAAAAAAAAAAAAAAAAAAAAAAAAAGAATCGACAAATGAATCAGAAATGGAAATACTTGTTGTTTAAACACTGCTGTAGATATAAAGGCTTTATTGTGAAAAAAACAAAAATCACAACAGTTCTTTTTTTTCAGGTGTTTACATATTAATTAATATATCATGACTAACAATAATTATTACAATTATAATATCCTATTTCTGCTCATTTATCCTCCCTAAATCCTACACACCAGACCTTTAATCCACAGCAGCAACGTTACTTTATCCACGGCTTGTCTCTCTACAGCTTTCACTCATTTGTTTAGACTTTGCTGTCTAGCTAGCACTCATTTGTTCAGTTTATTTTTATTTTTTACCTTTGTCGTTGTAGTTGCGGTCCACAGAAAACGTGATAAATTTAGTCTGCGACTCCTCCTCCACTCCTTTAATAAAAGACTCCAGGTCGACGGAGTTATCGAACTGTGTCATGTTTGGTTTGATGTGTTTACAGTCACACACAGCTAGCTAGCTGCGGCTAACAGCGAAGCAACCAATCACAGCAGCGCATCTTCTTCTTCTGCGATTTGTTTATTGTGCAGCTACAATACCAACTTCGAGGCGAATACTGACACCTACCGTACAGGAGTATGTAGAGCAGGGTCTAGTTTACATTTGCCTGTAATTGTGAAATAGAATATATATATACATACACACACACACACACACACACACACACATATATATATCTATATATATATAGATATATATATCAGGTATTTACTGTTGTCCCTCTGAGTTTGGTGTCCCTGAAAAACAGTGACGAGGTAATTTTTATGGTGAAACACTGCACTGCTGTCATTAAAATAGCAAATTCACTGAAGAAGAAGAAGAAAAAAAAAACAAGCAGGGCTGCATTACTGCATGATCCACATCTTTGACAAAACTTGTTATTTTTAGCATCCAGGTTGCTGCTCAAAGGTCATTGTTGTTGTTGTCTGTAGTGATGGGGATTTTGAAGATAATAACATGCAGATTGCGGAGGAGGAGGAGGAGGAGGAGGAGGAGGAGGAGAAAACTACTTGAAATGTGAGGTGGAAATAACAAATTTAAACCTGAAGTTTACATTCACTGAGTCAGAAACCACAGCTCGCTAGAGAACAGGAGGAGACTGTAGGTGTACTCGGCTTTTGATGGCATAAAAGATGCATTTTAATTAGAGAGGTGTAAAAAGCATTATTAAAACATGTTCTGAAGTTTTGGTCTTATTACAGTGTACACATACCTGTGAGTTTATTTTTATTTTTTGCTTATTTTTTGTTTCCAAAAGTAAGAAGAAAAAAAGCCCTGTATCTACCTGGGAACAAGTCGCTAAGCAACAACACAAACACAGTTTATTGTGTTATTACAAGTTGCTTTTGGTAAATAAGTTATGACAGCAGATTTGGTCTGATTGATATTATTTGAGATATGGTACTATGAGAATTAACTTTTTCTCCTTCTCCACAACTGCATCGCTTCTCCTGTGATACCTAAGGGGCTAGTCATCCAAACTATTATTAAATCAAAATCATTTAAACACGTATGTCAAAGGCACACCTTTACACATGATTCCAGTTTTTAAATCATATAAATAGGACTAATTCCAAAACACACAGCCTGACAACAACTGGTCTAGCTTCCCTGCACTCACTATGATCTTAATGTGGAACATGGGCTGAGCATAGAAAGAAACTGGGATGATCATACTTTGCCGAGAGGAAGTCACACATTTTTTTTATTCTGAAATAAAATGAAGATGGTACAAATGTAGGGTTGAAATCAAAAGACAACTAGACTGGGTTAGAGCATCTAATAAGAGCCCTCACTGTCCTCACCCCACTTTTTCTGTTTCAATATAGTCCTTTACCCTCCCTTTATCTAAATTAAACACTCATTGTACGTCTCATATTTAGGGATATTTTCACAGTCCTTTCCACCCATTAATTCCATGTGTGCAGGTATTCAACAAGATTGTATATCTATTCCCAAATCAATATTCTTAATACACATTGTAAACAAACAAACAAACAAACAATTGGTCTTTCCTCATGTACTTTAGTGTGTAAGCTTAAAAGAACTGCAGCAGTGTCACTAAACTTGGTCAGATCCATAGACTGTATTCTGTACTCTTTTATACAGTCTATGGTCAGATCTCAGTTCTTCTTCCCAATGAAGACCAACAAGCGCTGCCATCGTCTCAGCTGTAAACTGAGAATTCATCTGCTATTCTATATTCTAAATAAATTGATAACTGTAGGATGCAAACTCTTCTTCTTACATGATTATGTTGAGCTGAATAATATGTGTAAGTAATTTTAAAGACGATTGTATACACTGGTTTGCACAGGGAGCATCTCATAAACAACTAAAATCACCGGAGTGTCCCTCTGGCCGATCCAAACTAGCGCCAAACAGCATGGCGTCCCTCCAGCTGATCCAGAGGAGCAGTTTACGGAGTTGACAGCGTCAGATCTCGCGAGAACCACACACTTGCTGTTATAGATAGCACAGCTAGCATTCCGCCAAGCTACCTTTACTTCTGCGGTATTTCTTGTTCCACTGGCTGCGATGGAGGCTCTCGGAGCTCTAGACGAGGGGGAGAGGCCACGACATCGTCCTTTCTTGATTGGAGTCAGTGGAGGCACGGCCAGCGGCAAGGTCGGTCATTTTCAAGCCGTGTAACGTTAGTTCGCATCCCGGATAGCTTAGCATAGTCTGTTGCTACATTAGCATTCATCAAACTGTCAACCTAGCTGGCACGCCCACATGTCTACACAATGTTTACATTATTTCACCATCACAATAGTCACTGAATTTATGCTTTGTTCATTTTTACTGCGTGTGTCGCCACCGCTTTGTGGTGTTTTAGCGCCACAGAGCTTCTTACTGCTAACTAGCCGCTGTACCATGCTGGTCAGTTCTGTTTGACAGTCAGCTGATAAACAGTGAACTCAGAAGGTCACTGATGCTACACTTCACTGTACACAGAGACTTTATTCTCCTCTGTTATTATGGACTCTATTACAAGCTATATGTTATCTCATGGTTGCTCTTCTTTAACCTAACAAAGCGTTGTTGTAGGTCATGAATAATAACTACAGTGTAGTGACATAAGTTTTCTGCTACAGTCAACAGTTTGCGCCAAGATCATGGAGCTGCTGGGCCAGAACAAGGTGGACCACCGCCAGAGGAAGGTGGCTATTATAAGCCAGGACAGCTTCTACAGAGTCCTGACTCCAGATCAAAAGGCCAAAGCACTGAAAGGCCAGTACAACTTTGATCATCCAGGTAGGACCCTGCTGCAGACTGCACTATTTACAGTCATTACAGCAGCACACACACCTCCCTGCATTTATGTAAAGTCACTCTAATGGGGGTGGACGCGGTTTGAAACTTAGAACAATATCAACATTTTCCTTCCTGTATTGTTTAATGACGCAGCTATATTAGTTTAATATTGTGGTATAACAAAGTTGATATTAATTATTCAGGCGTTATTTAGTTGTGGTTTGATCATGTTTCAAATACCATACTCCAGGAAGGAGAACAAATAACACACTACACACAACCACAGACTGCTGTTAGCCAATACAGATCAGAGCTGCCACAATTATTCGATTGGTTGTCAGCTATGAAATTCTTGCCAACTCGTTCTACAATTGGTTGATTGGTTTGAGTAGTGTTTTTTAAAGAAAAACATGTCAAAATATTCTGATCCTAGCTTCTTGAACAAAAATGTTCTGACCCCCTCTTTGGCAGTAGACTGAATATGACTTGTTTGTGGACAAAACAAGACTTTTCAGAACGTCACCTTGGGCTTTGAGAAATGCTGATTGATATTTTTAGACCATTTTCTTACATTTTATTAACCAAACAACTATGTGACAAATGAAAAATATAATTGACGGATCAATCAATAATGAAAATAATTGTTAGTTGCACCCCTAGTTGCTTAGTATGTCATTCTTAGTATGCCATGGGTCTGGGATCTATTTTGCACGAAGCTACCAGATGTTTAGAGCTTGTACAAATTTTGAAGTAAACATATTTAGCAGACATTTTGCATTTTTTGTTAGCAGTTGACAAAGAACAAGTTGAATAACATAGAGTATGTAAACAAGTTGTGTGTGTGACATAATAAAGACTTCATACCACATTTACTCACCTGACGCCAACTTACCGACTGCAAACAGTACTTCAATGAAGGCTGCATCAGTTTACTGTGTTTGAAGGTGATACTGGCTCTGTTTTCGAGTAAATTCATCAGTTAAGTTCTACAGTCTCTGTTTAATGTTTTACAGAGGCATTCGACAACGAGTTAATGTACAAAACCTTGAAGGACATTGTGGAGGGCAGGGTGGTTGAGGTGCCAACGTACGACTTTGTCACCCATTCCAGGTAGGAAGGAGACATTGATGAAAAATCCCCTGTTACCCTTTTCCAGTATCTTTGTCTGACATGTCTGTGTGTTGATAGGTTGGAAGACAGGATCACCTTTTACCCAGCAGATGTGGTCCTCTTTGAGGGGATCCTCGTTTTCTACCCTCAGAAAGTGCGCGACATGTTTCACATGAAGCTGTTTGTGGACACAGATTCAGATGTCAGACTGTCTCGCAGAGGTACTGATGTCTCCCTCACACACGTTATTCTGGCTGTCGTCACAGTGTATCAACAGTTTCACCTAATTTCTCTGTAGTTCTGCGAGACATGACCAGAGGGAGAGACCTGGAGCAGATCCTCAGTCAGTATACAACGTTTGTAAAGCCTGCTTTTGAGGAGTTTTGTTTGCCTGTAAGTATGATGGCCAGTCCTAGTTATGTGCTTATTAATAAAGCAGAAATAATCAAGCAAGACCTGACTTTATTTATAAGGTATACTTTGTTTTCTCCAGACTAAGAAGTATGCTGATGTCATCATTCCAAGAGGAGTTGACAACATGGGTAAGAGTGTTTTCTAAGACAGATGTTCTTCCAAGAACTCATGTTCAGGGATGTTTAAAGTGTTCACTTGTTCTCTCTCTATTCAGTGGCCATCAACCTCATTGTTCAGCACATCCAAGATATTCTCAACGGTGACATCTGCAAATGGCAGCGTGGATCCGTTAACGGTCACGGACGCGGTTTCAAACGGGCCATTTCTGAGCAGAGCGACCTGCAGAACGGCGCCGCTAACCCTCCAGGAAAGAGGGTCCTTCTGGAGCCCAGTAGTCGGCCTCACTGAGGCCACGCGGATGCATGAAGACGGGTTATTCAGACTGTGAATATGAGCTTTGAATTGGATTTGCTGCTACTGATTTGTGCAGAGTGGGTCAGAAAGCATCTCACCCTCTGCAGCCTTTTTAAATGTTGTCCACGATCTCAAGCACTCTACGGTTGCAACCTTTTCATCGTTTTTACTGTAAATATTGGTGCATAACCAATATGTTAAGTTTCTATTTCACAACTAACAGTCTTCCATGATACCTTTTGGTTTTTTAATGTTAACTGTGGTCACACGACCCGTTACTGAAATTATCTCGTTGATGGCAGGAAATGTTATTTAAATGCTTCATTTCAGTCATGCTTTTGCACCTTACTTAAACCGACTCATGCTTTGTTGCTTTGAGATTAATATATTTAAATTATATTAATATAAAACTATGTAGTTGTTTTGCTTTCCCTGTTGCTGTTTAAAATAAGTCACGGCCAGATGTATTTCAGTGGTATGTGATACCAAGTGCTTCATTTTCATTATTTAATGCTGAATCTTTGCCTTATTGTATTTTTTTTTATGTTCACTTTCCACTCTGTTTCTGTACAACAATAAATGGAAATTCTTTTCTGAAGTTTTTAAGCGTCGTTTGAATTTTGACAAAGTAAATGAAACTCCTGACCAACACAGCGTGTATAGAAACAGAGCTGTTTGTTTTATTGGAGTCTGAGAGCACAGTGTGATGTGTTGGTTCTGACCATTATCCCAAAAAGGAATCGAATGATTTACTACAGCACATTTTGGAATGACAAACACACAAGTCACTGAGGACTTCAGTCGCACGCAAACACTCTTTCACACACCGACATGACTGGGACATGATTGTGATTGCCTGATGGTTCTCTACACTGGAACACGGCACTCAATGATTCAGTATGACATACATAGATCACAGCATCTTTAGTATTTTATCTTTTTGTGTTTTTGCTTTGCTTTTTTTAGTGCACATATGTATGGCACTTGGGAGAAGCTAAGCTCTTCTCATAAGCATAAACATCCTTTTTAAGAACAAAAGGAGCACTGTATATAATACATATCATAACCATACATGATTCTTACACAAAATGTTTCAAAACAAACTCGTAGGTTCCAGTCTATAATGGCCATCTTCTCTTCAAGTTCAGATCCCCTCACGTCCACAGCAGATTCTCGGGCCCGCAGCCTGCGCGTTGACTTCACAGTTCTCGGCAGGTTGCTCTCGAGGTTCTGCTGTTCGAGGGGAACTCGGGGAGAGGGCTGCAGAAGATGACCAACAAATGGCACATACATAAGGAAGAGGGAAGGAGCGGCTTGGGAGAGTTATGGACCATTCAGCTCAATCTCACGCACACGCAACAGCTCCACTCTAAAACAGAGAGCCCAGGGAGCAGACTTTGGTCGTTTCCGTAGTGTCTCCCTGTCCGCTCTGTGTGATTTCTCGCCCCCTCCTTGGCACCAGGCTTCTTCTCGTTTCACCATAGTCACTGAATCTCTCCCCCGTCTAAACGCCAGAGCCACAAGTCATCCCAATTATAATCTCCCAGAGCAGCGGAGCTCTTTGTAAACCTCGGCGACGCTTCAGTTGTCTGTAGTTTGTTCTGGATTCCACACAATGAGTCTCCCGTTAGCTTCAGCGGATAGCTTCCATTCGTCTTTCTCTCAGTCTGTAGTAAAGTGGAGTTAGTGTCATGAAGCACAGTTGGAGGTCAGTGTCGGAGGCCCACGGGCCCTAGGTCTTCTCCTCGCGGTCCGTCTTACGCCTGGCAATGTTTCTGGGCTTTATCTTCAGCGACAGTTCCCACAGGGCCTCCTCCGCCAGGTGGTCGCTGAAGTCGTTGAAGAAAGACACGATGTCTTCGTTGCGCTTCAGCTCATAATGCCTGAGATCAAAAGAGGTTTGATAAATGCTGTAATTCATTATTGAGAAAACAAACAAACCATGTGGAGATGACAGCAATGTTTTATGGTATTAAAATTTAATCAAAAACAAAGTAGACACACATTATAGTTGCTGCCAGTGGCAAATAAACGATGACATTTATTGCTGTGATTGATGTTTCGAAAGCCTTCTATTAATATATCTCTTTTCGTGAATGCATCCCAGTGGACTTACACTTGCTGGAAGCGGCGCATGCTGTCCAGAATGTTGAACTGCTGCCAGCGTTTGGAGAAATTGACCTTCCCGTCGATGAGGTCGGGGTTCCCCAGGTGGACAAAGGTCAGGTCCTGGAGGATGAGACCCCTGCGGAGAGGAGTAGGAGGAAATAAATGAATGAGTCAAGTTGTGACCGAGCGCCAGGTGACCCACATGAGTCTGAACATCACTCACAAGTACGGGATGCACGGCGGCTCCACTTCAGCCAGAGCAGCTCTGTATGCTCTGAAGGAGGAGGAGCTGTCGATCAGCGTGCAATACTCCTCCAGTCCCTGAGAACCAGAATGAAGGAGAAGTGAGAGAAAATGTATGATACTTATCGATAATCAATGAGAGGAGAGTAGATTTAGAAACGTTGATCGCTGCACCAGCTTTGGATGAGACATCTGTTTAAAAAAAATAAAATCTCATCCCAACCTAACAATCCTCTCACCTCTGAGGTCTGTTTCTGCCACTCCAATCTCCTGATGGGGGCCGAGTCCAGGGCGGACAGTATTGCCAAGTAGGAGTTGAAATTATTCAACTTTCTTAAGTGCTGCAATAAAAAAAATACATCAAAGTCAAATGCTATAAAAAAAATACATGAGTTTATATCTTTTAAAGTGTGGTAACCAACCTTCATTATCTTAATGAACTTGAGAAGCAGCTTCTCTCTGTCTTGGGCTTTCTCCTGCTGAATTATCAAAGAGCGGACCCTGCAGCAGAAACAGAAACAAACAGCAGGGTGTCAGCATTTTAACATCAGTGGAAGAGAAGGAGGCGCTGATTTGAGCGTTACGGCATCGGATCAAGACTGTGGTTTTTGTCTCACCAATAGCTCATGTTGTTAAAGTGCTCTGTGAACTGAGTCAGGTTCGGACTCTTCTCCTCATTCTGCTCCTTGGCCCAAAGCAGAACCTCAGGAATCTAAAGGAAAACCAGAGCAGAACGGTTTAGAAAAAGTTGGAGAAGACTGACGAGATAACGTTCAAAGGACAAAATCCGTTGACAGGTATTGAGAGGATTGACACAAAGAAAACGACGTACCTCAATTTTATAGAAAAGTTCAGCATCGAGAAGAGTTAGCTGATCAGCGATCTCATGACTGCGGAAGTCATGAAGAGTTCCAGGCCTGTTAAAACACACAAGCTATTAGGCGATGTCTTCAGATTCAGCTTTTAGACTGCAGATTTAATCTACTGTTTTCTATTTATGGTCATTTGTAACTTTCTGTGTCCACTAGGTGTACATATTATATATTTAGTAACAGCTATTTTTGCTCATTCTGCTCCTCTATCACTCTCTTTAGCCACATTCCCACTTATCCAAACCCTGCATTCCCATGAAGCCTTCCAGTTGCTGCCATTCTCACTCTGTCCACCAGATGTCCCCGGACTTTGCTCCGTTCCCTCTCATCTGAGCTTCCCTGCCCTCCTTCACACCTGTTCCACTATACTGGGCGTGCTTTTTGTTACGCCACCTTATGCTTCCTCTCGCCCTCTTTCCTCCACCTCCGTAAAGGATTTTCAAATTTAATGTATTTTGAAGAGACGAGGAAACATTATGCTTCAAGAGGTCCTTAGAGCGAGGAAACGCTGGTGTATCCTGAGAAGCTTAGATGAGAGGAAGCAAGGAGACAAGCTAGCGTAATGAAAAGCACCTTGTCTACTGGCTCGTCTCCACCTGTCCACTGCCAGAATACTGATGCTGCCATTTGCCATTTGTTTCCAGCCACCTGTTCTTGTGTTTTTGACCTTCTGCCTGTTACTGATCTGCCTACCAACCATTTCAAACTGTCTGTCCTGAATGTCTCTGATCCTGATCATGTTTGGTTTCATTTACGTGAACTGTTTCTGTGGCTGCATTTAGGTTCTACACTCTATACACAACTTGAACAAGAAGGTCATGACATGTAGCATCATTTACATTTCATTGCCTTTTCGGTGGAAATCTGAAGATTACTAGCTTTATATTATATGACTTGAATGTGCGCCCACTGTATTAGTATTTTTTACTACTCTATATTGCCTGTTATTGCAGGTCAGAAAAAAGAAACAACACAAAGACATAGCTTCAAATTCGCTTGTAATCTGAAACTGTGCATCAAATGGGGACATTCATGTTTGAGCTGTACTCTCTCTCTGGTAGATTACGAAATAAGAACTGATTTACAAGACTGATCAGTTGAGTGTATGTAAGAGGAGAGGAAACAATCTCAGAACCCACCCCGATGAAAGCAAAATAGCTGTTTGATTAAGTGGTTTCCATGGAATCCAACATTAAAACAGAACACCAAGCTTTATTCCCCAAACATTTTTCAGGGCAGCCATTTGCATCATCTGGAAATAATTACATCATTTTAAATTCTATGAGTGCAATCTTGTGGTTTCTGATTGCAAGTCTGCAAGGCAATAAAACCAATCACTGTCTGTTATCCTGAAGGGTACGGAGCCGTAAGAACAGCTTAACAGTTCACTATCCAAGCCCATCTCATACTAGTCTTAGACACCTCCTGACCCCCACAGTACCTTGCAGAGACCCCTCGGGCGGCGAGGGGCTTGAGGGAGTTAGTGTAGCGCAGCAGCTTCTTTTGCTCCACCTTGTCCAGGATGTTCTTGCGGAGCACGCGGGCGAGGCTGAGCTCGCCGTTACACACCAGCGTGAACACCAGGTCCATGAGCTGTTTCAGGATGTCCTCCGTCAACTCAACCAGGCTGGAGGACACAAGAAGAAGAGAAGACGTTATTAAACGGTGAATTTTGGGATGTCACGAACAAAAGAGAGGAAAGAAGAAAGTACTTCAGTGGGTTTCTGATGTAGAGGAGATCTGTAAATGCTAAGTCATAGAAACTATTTAAAATTCTAGAGCTTGATCAGAAAGGGACATATATATTCAATGTAATATAAACTGCTATAAATATATTGTCAGCTGGGGAGCTTGTCAGATCTCATTTTGGATGACTTTAAGGCCTTGTTCCTCTGGCATTTATGTAAGACACTCACAAACAAAACCATCTCAGACACTGAAACGGTGCGAACAAACTGTGTGATCTTTCTTACAAGGAGCTGGTGTGTGTAAGCGATTCACAGCCAGAATATCAAGTCCTACTCACCACAGCTCATCGACCACACGGACCAGCACGAAGAACGTGTTCTTGCTGACTCTCTTCTTGACGGTGTCCGGACTGTGGCAGAACGTGGTATATGTGCTTCGTGGTTAAGAACAATGAAATCTAAATGTGAAATGAGTGGTGCCATGATAGATCTCCCGGCACTTGTATTTTGAAAGTAATTCATTTTCCACAACAGCATATGTTTTTTTTATTTTCTATAGACATTGTAATAATATCGTTTTGCAAATTATTTTCACCACAATAACCCTGTGGTGAAAATCTGACATCGTGACGGCCTTCAGTAACGTCCTTGTGCTCAGACATGATACTTAAACCTCAATCCAAAAACCTGTTGTTAGGTTTGAAACACAAAGTTTTTAAATAATAAAAAACAAACAAAAAATCGCCCAAATCACATCATTTATCAGAACCAGAAACTGCAAAAACAGAAAGTATCATCAGATTTTCAACTTTCTGACGGTTGCTGAACCACTGATTTGCGATATTTCATCAAATGTACTTTATCTTAAATGTCTTGCTATTTTTTTTGCCTCAAATGTCTTGTTTGCTCTAAAAAAACATGTAAAAAACTAAAGATTTTAAGCTCCTTGACACAACCGTGACCTTATTAGTGAGTGAGCTACAACTAACAGTCATGTAATGAAAATTCAGATTTTCAGCTGAACTGGGATGAACTGCAAGATGTGTTTACACCGAGGAAATAGGAGGAAACAAATTAAAAATGTAAATAAATATCTATTGCATTTAGAGTCTTTTCACTTGATTGATTTCAGGTTTTTTCAGCTTTTGAAAAGGTTTGTAAAATTATCACAGAAATTCAACATTTACTTTTCCCTTTTTATGATATACATAGGGGCTGCAAGGTGGCGCACCTTTGCCTCACAGCAGGAAGGTCGGCGGTTCGTGTCCCAGTGAGGACACCCAGGATCTTTCTGCGTGGAGTTTGCATGTTCTCCCCGTGCAGCGTGGGTTCTCTCTCTGTGTTCTTTGGCTTCCTCCAACAAGGTCCAAAAACATGCTGAGGTTAATTGGTGATTCTAAATTGTCCGTAGGTGTGAATGTGAGTGTGCTTGGTTGTCTGTCTCTAAGTGTAGCCCTGTGATAGACTAGTGACCTGTCCAGGGTGTCCCCTGCCTTCACCCTAAGTCAGCTGGGATAGAGACAAAACAGGTGATATTTTGCTCCTTCAAAATATTGTGCATCCTTCCTCTGATGATCTCTTGCAGTACTACAAATGTTCTAATTTGTTATGGCATGCATGTATAATACAACCCTGTGGTTTTTAAAGCACTTTCCTTCTGTCTCAGCCTCATTGCCTTGTATAAACAGTATCCATCATTGCATAGTTATCACTGTCGCTACTGTGTGGCTCATTAATTCACACAGTAAAAACAACAGGGCTGCAACTCACTATCGCAGCATTACCAGTTCTTCTGCTCATGATGATATTCTCATAAGTTTATTAACTGTTTGCTCTTCAAAATGTCAGAAAACGACAAAGCGCTGCCTATCACAATTTCCTACAGCTCAGGGTAGCATGTTTACATTTCTTGTTAAGTCAAAACTAAACTCAGATTACAATCGAATCATTGAATCATTTGTGTGAAAGAAGAGTTTAAAGAAAGATTGTTGACATTTAACTCGTTGGCATAGTTAGTCAGCATATGCCAGGTCCACTGTCTTCCTTGCTCCCACTTCCTCTGCTCAATCCTCAAGGTCAGAGTTCATGACACACTCTCTACCGAAGTGACAACAGACAAAGAACACAATCACAATACATTCACTGTTAATTTAGACGTCAGTATCCGTCAATCGAGGATTACAGTTCAACTGGAGGTCTCGATCTTTGAGCGCTTTAAACTAAAAGACCCTGAATCAGAGCAAACAAGATAAACAAGCTTTTCCTTGGTAAATAAGGATTAAAGTGGGAAAAACAGCCTGCTGCCAACAAAAAAGTGATTAAGCGCAGAGTGACATGTTTAGTGATTTGAAAAGGATATCTGTAGTGTAGCTTCTTAATGAGGTCCTCTGGGGTTATAAAAGTCCTATATGTAGTCAGAAAGGCTTCACAGTACAAAACAAGATCTGTCGAGCAAAAACAAGAGGAAAAGGCAGCACATTTCAGTTGACATGCAGCCAATGTTCCAAGTTAACTAATTAAAGCTGACAGCACATCATCAAATGTGAAAGCTACATAGCTAGACTGACACACTGCATATAATTGAACCACAGAGAGACTGAGGCTATTTAAAATGCTACTCGGAGAAGTATTAGCACATCAGTCGATCTAAAGAATCATAGTTAGCAAATAAACATAAATCTGTCTTTGAATAGAAAACGAATGCAAATCTGTCAAGATTTCCAAACAGAGATGTGCCAGTGACCCAGAAGCACAGTAACATACTGCACAGATACGAGTCTTAACGTGTGCTGTACTGTACCTTTGCGGTCTGTTTCTGTAGCGTGGACTAATAGAATATCTCCTGATCCAGCACGAACATCAGGACCATCGTCATTCTGGGGAAAATTAAGAAGAGTGAATGAGGTGCGGAGGATTAAAGAGAATGAAAAACAGACACAAATATGTAGAGGTGGTTGAGATGTGGAGTGATGCAGTCTAGCCCAAAACGTAGCAAACACATTTCCTCCTCCTTCTCCCCCCCTCTCAACCCTCCCTGTCCTGCAGCAGCTCCTCTGATGACGAAGAAAAAGTCAGACTTGTGAATGATAAAATCACCACCCCTGCAATATTTCTTCTACAGCACCTCTAAATGTCATGACGGGATATAAATCTTGCCTTCTTGCATTTCTGATCTCCCTCCCATCTCCTTTTGTAAATCATTGCTGTCACATTGCCCCTAACCTTGCAGAGTGGCGAGCAGCAATTTCACACATCTGTATATCAGACTGCACCACACAGGACAAAGGAGGAGGCGGCGGCGGCGGCGGTGGAGTAGGAGGAGGGTGGTTTGTCAGTTTAAGGTATGCAATTTCAGAGACTTAACTCCAGAGGGCAGCAATGGCTATCAGTGGTGTATCTCCGGATCTGATTTCACATCTGAATGACTCACAGCGACCTTTAGCCTGAGCCGGACTAACAGGATAAAAATGTGCTTTGTATGCTGGTGCTGCTGCACAGTTCTGTCATAGCAGTTTTCTAAAAACAGTACACAGCATCAGCAGCCTTACTTCTTGTTTTAGTGTTATCCTGCTCATTATCTCCTTGTGGTCTATGAGGGAGAGCTCGTCCACGTCTTCCTCATCGCTCCCAGCCGATTCCGTTGACTTCTGCCTCCTGAAACACACACACAGCCAAACATCATCAACACAGGAACACTCAGGTTTGTCTACAGCACCAATGCCCATTAGAGCTGAAACAATTGATGGGCATCTGTTGTAGCAACTAAGTCGTCTTTGATAAGCAAAAATGGTAAGAATGTGTTGGTTTTATCTTCTCAAACGTGAAGATTTTTTCTTTTTACAGGAGTCTGTAAATATGATCAACTCAGAAGAATAAACTATAAAAGATGTCTGATGAGTTTTAGCCCATTTACAAAAAAAGTACATTACAAAGATTCGTCAAAACACACACTGCACATACAGTTGATACCAAGTGTGTGTCACTGATGGCATGTAAACATTACAACCCTTACCTTTCCTTGTCCAAACCCTCTTTGTTATTGGTGGATGGTGTTTGAGGGGCGGGGTCTTGGAGCACATCATCAGCTGCAATCGTTTCCTAATCAATGGAGGAAAAAACAATAATCAACCCCTGCGCGGTTACATGGAACATCATTGATGAATGGTTCCATGCAGTGACGGGAGGCCGGCTACTGATGAGATATGAACCACCGGGATCTCATGCAACATGTTGGAAGGGGAAGACGGATGCTCCGTACAGACGTTTATCACCAGGTTTACAAAGGATGTTATCCCCATTAGTTTTGACACAGAACAGGTGTAAAGGGGCTGATGGGTAAAAATGCAGCTTTTCCTCAGTCTGAGCAAAGGAAAAACCCGACAGATGAGTCCCAAACAAGAATGACACCAGAAGGTAGAGTTCACTCGCACCGAAACCGCACCAATTGTATATCGACAAAATGCAATCACACATTGTCTCTGTTGCTTGCTCTCTCTCTCTTTCTCTCTCTCACATTTGCACAAACCTCACCCAACATGCCTACAGTACACCCCAAATGCACAAAGTGGCTCACGGGAATACAAATACAGCCTCACACACACACAGACATAAGCTGTCACACATGCACAGGTGCACATAAATTGTTACGGGGAATGTTATTGGAAAATTGAAAACCGGTGAACCATTGAGAATCCCTTTTTGGAGCGGCGACATTTCAGGTGTTAGATCGGAACAAGGTTAAATGCTCGTTATAGTTGAAGCACAGCCAGAGAGACAGCAATCACCAGCCAGGCAGTCAAAACAACATACACATGGACATCATTTCCACAGACACCAACCAGAGCACATGAGTCCCTTGCAGGCAAACCCGTGAACCTGAAGTCATGCTCAGTCAGGTTTGGCTACATTCACATTCCATTTCAGCGCCAATCCGTCCAGGAGATGAATCAATAAGAGCTGCTCGGTGCGAACAGATGTGAGAGCGACATCTGCCACCCAAACGGCAATCCTTACTCCAAATCCCTCGCCGCATTCGAATTGATTCATACCCCTGAAGAGACGCGACGTAGAAATGGAATTGACCTTTCACCCGTGGCAGTCAGCTACTTACTCTGAGGGGGAGAGGCAGCTCCCCATTGGCCTGGCTGGATGAGTACAAGTTGACATACTCCCCCTCCCCGCCCTCGTCATTCGCGCTCTCGCTCTACGGGAAAAGAGGAGGGACACAAACCGAGGCGTAAGGCAGCGGAGAGGGGCACAGGGTGTTTGCTAAGGGTGTAGCAGGTGTGAAGTGGGAGTATGTGGCTAAGGGAGAGAGAGATAGCAGCTAGCCGAGGTCTGCTTTTCTACAGTGAGCGGTGTGTTTTTCCAGCTTTGCATCCTCATGACCACCAGGTGGCACTGGAGCGCATCATATATAAAGAGGTAATAGTATTTACTGGCAAGAAGAACATGCAGTGCAACATGCTCCACTGGGATTCTTTTAGACCAATAATCAGACAGCAGACAGTTTGTGGGCAGTGATAATGACAACAAGATGCCACTATGTGAATGAGTCACTATATTATCATATGAGCAACAATACTGAACGCCAAACAGCTGTAATCTAACATCAATCTGCCAAGGGAAGGGGTTCCAGTGTCACATTTTAATATCAGAGTCTCAGAGAGCTGGTTCGTGTAAGTATCCTGCTTGTGCTTCCAATGTCTATCCTTTCGTAAGCTCACCGCTGAGGTGTGGAGAGAGTCAGTGAGAGAAGACTCAGAAGGAAGACAGACAGCCACAGAGCCCATTGAGCCACCCAGGGAACCGTTGGGCCCGCCCCCGCTGCCATCCAGAATGGTGGCATTGGTCAAGGCAACCTGGTCCAAGCTCTGTGATTGGTGGAAAGAACGAAAGCAGGAAAGAGGGAAAATAATAATAATAATAATAAAAGACAGGACTAAGAGATTAGAAAGAAGGCAGAGCAGATAGAAAAAAAAAGAAGCTGAACAATAGGAAGCAGAGGCAGGAAAAAAAAGTGTTCACCTCATTCTCCAACACCTCCATTAATTTAAGCCTGGACTATGGCAGTGATGTGCCTGAACATGAAATGTACTGTACACACACATACACCCAAAAAAAGTGGAAGCAGTGACAATAGAAACATCTCCAATGATGATAACACGGAAGATAATAACACAGCAATGTTTAACAAGGACATTAATATGCGAGCATCAACTCTGATTATGTATATATGTTTACACAAGAGACGTCTTAATGTGTGTTGGTGTGTGGCCAGCTGAAGAGATGCCTGCCAGCAGGGAGGTAGTGGTGACCTGTTGTAACACGTTTCACATACCAGCCCTGTTTCAGCACACCAGCCAAGAGCGGCGCATACACAGTTCACTGGTAGTCACTGCACTCATGCACACACACAAATGAACGCACGTGTTCATGCACAGAAAGAGGATCACAAATCAAAGCCTCTCATTCTTTTTTTCCCCCACGGTCTCTAAGATTCTAGTTAAATTAGGAAATCCTGTGTACCACTGAATATGTCTCTCTGTTTCCTCTCAACATATGCAAAAGCAGACTTTCCTGGTATGGTTTTCCTCCCCCCATGACATCCCCCCCCAAAAAAATATCATGCCCCAAGGAGTTGAGGAATGCAAACATTCCACAGAAACAGACAAACGGGAGGTGTGGAAGTGTGTGTGCATGTAGGGGGGGAAGGAGGTTACAGCACGGTAGTGTGAGGGACAGAATGGAGAGCGCCACCGACGCAGGAAGATGAAGAAAATGAGGAGGAGAGAGGAACGGAAGAAACAGTAGTCGAAAGAGAGGGAATGTGTTTTCCATCAGGTCCATCTGGTGCTGCATTCCACCGCAGATATCCTGAGGGAGATCCGCACCATGTCTTAGCGTGCCTCACACAACATAGGGTCATCATGGGTCAACCCTCCCAAAATACTGACCAGAACACTGTAACACATAGTCAGGCCTGCTATGTAGCCAGGGTCAGGCCCTAACTGAGTGGAATACAGCACCGATTAACCACAAGCTAATTCATTAACAAGAACCTGTTGTTGGTTGAAACATTCCAGCCTGACTAACAAAGGGTTATTTTGTTATTTGTAATCCCCAAACAAAGGCATAACAGTCTCTTGTGATATTCTGATGAGCTGCTTCGGACACAGCGGCCAATGACTCTATCTCTGAGGCAAAATGAAAACAGGGACAGGGTCAAATAATTACCTGTCATGTGGAGGAATGCTTCCGCGCAGCACACAAACACACAAACTTGGCTAGCCAGAGGCTGCGTAGAAGCACAACAAATAACTGCACACACTCATGACCACGCAAAGCAAACATTAATCACACAATATCTAGTGCCTCAGCTAGAAAAAACACACACACGCACAACAAAACAAATGCACACATGGGCGAGTGGATGAACAAAATTAAGGATCAAACAGCAGCTAAGCCACCCGCCCTTGAGGGATGGTCCTGTCAGAGACCTCAAAGGTGCAGGGGCAGATGAACAGACTGTATCACATATGGAGCACACACAAGGTCAAGCCACCCCTGGACCGGTCCAGGACCACACAGCACCCACGCCAGAGTGGAGAACGGGAGGGGATGGGGGCGGGAGGGGGAGTTTGGAAGTCGGGTGGCGACTCACCGTGGGTGTGGTCAAAGACGCCTGGCCAATCAGGTAGGAGTTAGAGACGGACATGCTGAGGCCCAGCCCAGAGCCCGCCTCCTCCATGGCCGCTACAGACGGCTGGAGGTGGCAGGAGAGAGAGGAGGAGGAGGAGGAAGAAGGGGAAGAAGAGTGGGAGGCCTGAGAGGGAAACAAATAAAGGAAGAAAAGATAGAAAGAAAAGATAAAAAGAGAGGGAGTGAGAGTAATGGGGGGGTTAAGGAGAGGCGAGGAGGGAAAACAGGGTTTTAAGGGAGGAAAAGAAGAAAACAGTTGATTACAGTAGTAAGCAAGACAGAATTAGAGCAGATTTAATCAAAGTTGAGCAGCGGAGTAGTGAAGTCAAAGCGGTGAAAGCTGAAGAGGATTTTTGTAGTTCAGTGGAGAAGTGTCAACTCAATCTGCAGATCTGAATACGACAGGAATGAGCACACAACTGCTGTTTTAAGTGTTACTAAATGTGAATTTACTGTTAGTTGTTATTTCAAGTCTTCCTAGAAAACCTAACTCCTGGAGGGTCATATGACGTGTACAGGTTACACACATTTATATCTACTGTGGCCGTCCAATAAACCTTTTAATGTCCTTAGCTTTAAGGGCTTTACAGAAACCAGGCCAACTACAACACGTTCTAAACAGAGCCAATATGATCCGCTCTACTTTTTTTTTTTTTTCACCCATTTCCTTATCCACACAGCAGCTGAAATGACTTTTTTTTTTTTTTTTTGCAAAGCCGTGTAAAGTCGCCAAAGCGTGTAAGCCTGGAACATGGGTTTATGGAGGAGGCAAACAGGCTTATTCCACTGGGCCACGAGCTCATCAAGTCCAAAACATGAGGCCAGATTAGGCCTTGCGGCAGGAGCAGAGATGAGTGCAGTCCGACTGTACGCTCAGACAAAAGAATGATAAAAATAAAAGCTGCGCACGCGGCTCAAAATACACAGTTGTGGTGGCAGAAAGAGGACAATGGACAAAGAGAGGGAAGGTGGTCTGAGCAGACTGCTACACGGCCACAAAGTCTATTTTCTTTCCCGGGCTATGAAACTGTACATCTAGCTACACCCTGGAGACGTGTGTCATCTGTTTACAAATGTGCTGTCTTCAATATTACTACAAAGTTTTAAGACAACCGCCATTTGTCACCTTCAAGTAGGTTTGGCAGGCTTTAGTAAGGGCAAATCGACAGAAAAGACTGTCTCGTGTAGAAACCACGGGGCAATCTTTTTTAAAATGTATTTCTCCATAGCATATTCCTGACTACATAAACATTTAGGTATTATTTAACTCTCAAACCAAGCTGATCTGCTTCATTAAGACTGTGTGGGTACAATTTGAACAGCTGTTGTTGACAGTGACCACACAATTCACTATCTACCACTAAATTGCAATTCAAATGATGCAGAACTTTGATAGGTGCATAGAAGTATGTGTACTTATTTTGTGCCCGAGTACATCTCACTTTAAAATGTTGAAAGAAGCAAAGTTAAAGCAAGAAATTCAGAAAAATTTGATGGGAAACTTTTGAAGAAAATAGCATGCTACTGTAAGACTCCATCATTCATAGCAAGAGGCTGCTTGTGAAAGTGAGTTTTCATGGCCTTTAAAGGTTTTATTTCAAACTCACAGTATGCCCTCCCCTGCTACGACCTATTCTATCGTGTCTGTACCGCTCTCTCCCCACTGACTCACTGTCAGACAGTTGTCTCAATTAACCCAGACGCCGACCCAGATTAAGATAAGTGGACTGGAGTTGATGTGGGGCTGATAAAGGCTAGTCTTATCTCCGACTAACGACCAAACACCTCCGTGTTCGCACAGATGTCTGCTGCGGTTACGAAAACGGTAAAGAAGAGAGACAGAGAGAGCAGAGAGGAGGAGCTGAATAGGTGAGGAAGATAACAAGATAGGAGGAGGCTTGAGAGAAAATTGATGAGGATTACCACTGGAATGTACTTTAGATGCAGAATGCAGTATGCATTCTTTCCAACTCTTCTCTTTCAGCCAGTGTGAAGATACTGGGACCAGCACTGAGCTCTGCCACACAGGGTTGTTTGTATTGTCGACATGTGCACACAATGTTTCATATCATGTGATTTCGGGTACAAGCTCATAAATCAATAGTTTCATCGATAAAGGTTTCACACCCTCAAAGTTTTGGTCGTAACTGAACTGAACAATTTCAGGAATTCAAATCACAGCTTTGCTCACACACTCAAATTAGTGAACCCAGCTATTTATCCACTGCAGCCGTGGTAGTTTATGAGCCATGGTGCAGTAACAAACAACCTGGCTTGTGTTTCTCGAAAGGGTGACTGTCAACATACACATGAAAGGGTTTCTTACCAGTTGTCTTTGTTTTGGTGGTAATGCTGGAGGCTGCAGCGGCTCATGGACTGAGTCGGTGCTGCTGAAGGAGTCGTTGAAGCCGTAGACCTCCTGGAAGCGCTTGTTGCGCTGTTCATAGATGCTTTCACTCTGTGGCATCTGGTAGAAAACGGAGGGCTGTGGCTCTGAGTAGTCTTCCACAAACTGCATGTACTGAAGGACTGAAGGAGGGAGACATGATTAGATTATAAAACATTTATTACTTATCTTGCTTAGTGTTACACCATTAAACTCAACCAAATCAAGAACGGACCTATTTTAGAAACAAAGATTCATACATCCCTTTTAGAGTTACAAGACGGTCTGGGGATGAAGTGCTACACAAATTGTGAGGCTTAAAATTAAAGAAGCAAAGGCTGAGATATCCTGACTTTCTGTATCTTTTATGGGCCCAGCCCCAGAAATCGTGGTTACTACATTCACCAGAATTCAACTCACTAGCATCTTTCATTAAACCCTGTCTGCGTAGGTAACACCCTTGTGATTCAAAAGCCACAACTTCAGTTTTTAAAAACAGACATTCAGTCCCAAGATGTGATAACCACAATGACATCACTATGACACCATCGTTTTCTTAGAACTGACAAAGCTCCTTCAGAGACAAAAAAGCTTTTATACAGCTGTTTTCACTGGAAGCGTGGTAACATGAACAGCCTCTGATTTACAGCATATTTGGAATATGCCTTTAAACCAATTTCAAGACTGTTGGCCACGAGAAATTATACGATATGATTTGATATGTGTTTAAATAAGCAGGAAGGGCTGACTGTACATAATGACATAATACAGTAGCTATAGAGGAAGTGATGTAGCAGGTGGGTGAGGAAATGACCAAATTTTGCCCTCTGTGCCGCTGGAGCTGGACCCATTGTAGCACATCCTGGTATTCACTTCCTGCCTCTATTCACAGAGGAATATTTCCTTGACATAATCTACGCTTCAATGAGCTGATGACGAACTGCGGCCAGTGTCCTGCTGTCCTTTCCTAAATCAACCTCATCCCTTCCTTTATTTTTTTCCTTCACTAGACTCTTTGTCCCTTTCATTGCCTCCCACTGCCTCTGTGCCCTCCATTCAGTCATCTCATTTAAAGGTCTTCCATCTTTCTTGTCTTCTTTGCTCCCTCATTACATTCCATTCTCTCCCCTCACTTACTGTGTCTGCTTTTCTTTTCTGGCAGTGGTGGTGGGCTGGCGGGGACATCAGCGTTCTCGCTGGCAACGTACTGGGCAACGAACATGCCCCCGTTTGTCTGAGGCATGGGCGAGATGGGTGTGAAAAGGGGGAATGGTGGCGTAGGGTGAAGCTCCTCTTCGGACAGGTTGTCATACTGGGAGGGGTAGCGCTCATACAACACCCTGGACCCTCCGTCGGGGAAGGGCGATGTTTGGGTGCTGCGTCGCTTCTTCAGCGGTAAGGCAGGGGGTGCGCTGATGCGGGAGGACTGTAGGGGATTAGTTTGATTGGGCTGGGGGGTCCAGTATTCTGGCTGCTGGGTTGGAGGAGCACTGAAGCGGGGATGTGTGGGATGCTGTCCGGGAACGGGGGAAGAGGACTCGCTGTGAGACTCAGGCAGAGGGCTCAGGCAGCCTCCCACCGGTATTGGAGGCAGGTTATCCCCAGCCGACAAGTCCTGGTGGAGGAAGTCATAGTCCGGGTCGTAATTCTCTGTGTTGTCTGAAAGGTAAAGAAATGGTAACATTTACTTCAATTTCATTATCATACATTGATACTCAACACTTAGCTGAGGCAGAAATGTTAACTTCAGCACCTACATAATATATGAAATGAATAATATTTATGACCCAGTGCACATGAGCAAAGGGTTGCCAACTTTTGAGATCCAATAGCTTTACAAATGTTCTATGTGGTACCTGGTTATAATATCTGGATTCTATTTCTCAGAAACAGACATATCTCTTATCTAAGTGTTTTTTTCTCTTTCTTCATTTTTCATCGCCAAGTTGTGTCGGAAATAGCTGGGTAACCGCCTACAACACAAAATGCCATTCGTCACCAGACATAGATTTTATCAGATGGAACTAAAGGATGATGAGTCCTTTACAGTGTTACGTCAACTTCTTGCCATTCATCTCGTCTTTGCAAGTCTGTATCTCACAAATGGATGGTTTGTTTTTGTGGTTTAACCAGAGCAACACAACGCTTCTTCTTTTATAAAGATGATTAACTGATCATGGCATTAAATGAACATCCTGTCAATATCTTAAGCTTCTCAACTTAATGCAAATAGATTTTTTTTTTATTTGGAGTAATAAACTTGTACAAAATAAGGAGGCTATCAGTGTTTTAGATAAATTTCATCAACATTTCAGAATGTATGCTGCTCATTTTGCTTTTTTACACTGTTGCTACAGATTGTGAGCATTAATTAGACTCCAATCCCTTAAAAAACACCACTACACCCGATTACAGATCTAAATTAAATCAGTAAGTTTTAGTTCTTTATTATTTGTGATGTAATTTACTTGCAAACAATGAAAGCTATACCTGATGAAATTTAAACGGATTTGGACTGCTAAGTTCATATAATTGAAGATTCAGATTTGACAAAATGTGAAACCCAGTTTTTCGTCTTTCATCCTTACCCAGCGTCTCACAGCTGGTGTTACGAGAACACTGACCACTGTCCTGCTCCATGGAAGAAAGCTGCTCATCAGACTTGCTGAGTTTCCCCATGCTGCTGCACGGAGAAAGACGTGGAGAGTCGCCACCATAGGAGTGGCTCCCCCCCGAGAAACGCCTCTGCAGGAACTCCTGCTCGTACTCCTGAGGCAGCACACACACAGAGAAAGATTTAAATTACACTCCTTTTTCTTAATAGCTGGTTTATTTCCTGTGAATTATGTTGATATGGTCTTAAACTAAAACTGAAGGCATGCCATAATGGATCATTAAGTTAATCCCTCACCTGTCTGTGGTCGCTACACGGCAGACTGGAGCCACGGCTCATTGGGGCTACCACGGCCACCGGTGTAGGCGAAGGGGCTGACTGGCGCTTCTTAGGGGGAAGAGCTGGAGGAGGACTATTGACAGATAAAAAGAAACAGCAGAATTAAAATCAAAAAAACAAGAAAAACAGGAATGTTGGGTGTTTTCATCTCAGAGGCAAAGTTAAAAAGGACAATCAGGCAAGCACGCAGAACACACTTTCTGACATGTATGCACACAAAAATCCATGTATAGATACATGAACACACGCAGTATCATCCCTCCTGTGGAATAGTGAGATGAGAGTGAGGGTGTTTCATGTTAGCCTCTCTCAGCTATGACATGAAGGCATCCTGCTTGTCAAACCTAAATTCTCTCAGTGAGTTAATATCGGGTCAAAATGGGGCGACGAGCGAACATAAGCGACCATGAAATGGGGGCCAGCGAAAAGACACTTCATAGTTCAGTCATACACTCTCATGCACGGGACGGTCTTCTGATTGGATGATGAAGGTTCTTCAGGGAATACCCAGGATAACACAAACTTTAGGATAATGCAACCATGCAAATCAAAAAAACACTTTCATCCAATCCAGAAGCTTTATGGGGGGGTCTAGGGTGGGATGTTATTATGGAGACGGATGATCCTACAGGCTAACATACTTCTCCTTCTGAGAGGGTCTCCTTTGGCCAGCGTCAGCACTCAACTGTGCTCTGTTTCCAGAATCCAAAGGGAAACCAAAGATGGAAAAAAAAAAAAAATTGAGAGAAACAGCAGAAAGAGTAAGGAAGGAAGAGGCAGAGCAACAAACACACAAAAGTGATCCAGATTTTAAGCCTTAAGTGTGAAAGTTGTGCGAGAGCCAAGAAACTACATCAGAAAATACACAATACATCAAAATACGTTAAACCCAGCAGCGAAAATGAAAGAAATCTGTAGAAATACCCCTGCCTTACTCATATCCTAAAAGCCTGCTTTATTCCTCATTTTTTGCGCATGAAACATTTTCAGAATATATTTTTAAGATAAGTTCAACTTTAAGTGAAACAGCTGTGACGAATAAATGCAGAACGGGCGCTTCTGTTTTTTGTGACTATAGTGCAAAAGGTCACAAAACTTTTTTTTTTGTGACCACATCACCACCAAGCCACAACGGGAAAACACAAAACCACTTCTTCTCAGGGACTTTTAGGCCAAAGTAGAAGTTTCAGGGCTAAGAACAGAACTAATACAGCAGCCCCGTATTAACTGTCACTTTAAAAAGCATTTCTATTCAGAGAGAATGCAGAGTATTGCAGAGGCAGCCTGCATTGTCCTCACCTGAGCTCTGCCATTTTGGCTTCAGGAAGAGGGGGTTTGGGAGGGGCCACGTCCTCATCTGGTATTTCAGGGGCAGCCTCTGCAGGAGTAGCTGCCGGAGCTGGCTTATTCGAGACCTCCTGTTCCCGATCTATCAAGGGCATCTCCGATGACACACTGCTACACACATAAAAGCTGTCTGAGAAATGAACTACATTGAGCGTCTGAATGTTTGTATTCCTGAGAGCACACTTTGAGCTCACCTCTCTGCTGTGGTAGCAGGTGGTGCCGGTTTGTTAGGGGTTGTGGGTGATGGCTGCTCCTGTTTCTCTATGGTCAGCTTCACCAGTTCCTGTTCACAAAAAGACAGCATAGCCGGTTTCAGCCTCTATGAATACACCGCAGGAGGACACTGCCAACAACATAGCATTTCCTCTGTCAGCATACCTTTACTCCATCCAGCACTGCTTTGATGACAGTGGTGACAGACGCCACATTTTCCTTGTCCTCCAAGTCGATGCCATCCAGCATCACCTGGTCTGCCCAACGGATAAGGTTGGCCAGACTCTGATACACACGGCTATGGCAAGAGGACAGCGCCGAACTGTTGAAAAGGTGCGAGATTGAGGTTGGGCGAGGGTAAAAGTAGAGGCAAGAGGAATTCAGGAAGGAAAGAACGAAATATGATGTATGATATAGACATAAAGGACATGAGGGAAGGGAGAGAAGATGTGGAAACCAGAGGTGCAGAAAGTAGAAAAATTCAAGACAACACAGCAGTGGGGTGTGAAGAGAAAAAAAAAAGACAAGCAGATGTTAGACAGAAAGTGAGAAAAATCACAGAAACATGAACATGTCACTCATCTCGATCTATCTAACGGGCCGTCTATTACACTACACATTTTTGGGGCATTTGTTGAGGGACTGCAGAAATACCCTACTACAAGCTGGGGGGGTTGGAATAAGTCAGCCAGTGCTGACAGGAGAATGTATAACCACAGAGGGAAGCGGGGTGTTGTTTCTCCCTGTAGCAAATTGTGCATTCAGACCTAACACTAAGGTGTGGCTAAGGCCTGTGCCAACACGCTGCAGCTGATTCACAGAGCTGGAATATTGTTCCACTGTCTCTGTACGGCTTAGCCCTAAAGTAAGTAGGAGACAACTGAAGCTATAGGGGCTACCACGAGGATTTGAGGGATGCACAGCTAAATGCTATAGGCTATAACAGAGCTGGGTTGAAACAGTGTGATTATAATAACATCGGCAGCTTTGTGTGCCAAGTCAGCATGACTAGAGCATGTATAGACTGATAACTAACCTTTCGGCAAATAAGCACTTTAATCAAACCACACTGCAGGGTGCAGGAGTTGCATTCACTGCTGACCTAGTTAGTTAATCAATATTGATTTAAATCACTGCAAAATTTAGCAAAGTTGTACAATGTGCTTTTTTATTCAATGGAAAGAGCTTTTTATCTCCAAAAAGTTACTCACGCAATAACATCGTCACACAACAGTGATTTGATGTACCTTAGCTTATTTGCCAAACAAACATCTGTGCTGAAGTTGTGAAATAACTGGCTTGTGGCCACGATTTTGAGCTTGCTGCATGTAGCCTAAGGTTACAGCAAAACACTAAACTTCTATTGTAATCTATTGGGATTTGACTCCATGAGACTGAGGTCAAATCCTCAGAGATGGCTGCTTCTTAGCATTACAGCCACAATCCATCAACTGCTTCTAAACAGAGTGCTGCGAGATAAAAAATCTGCCACCTCTGACCTCCATACCTTCATCTGTACTGATGGATGGGGAAAGGCACAAAGACAAAGACAGAGAAGTTCCAACATGTCCTGACAGTCGAAACAAAACTGCGGCTAAGGTTACTTTCCCAGAAAGCGTTTACTGAAACTGTAGAGGAAGTAAAACAAACTGACTTATTTCGTTGATATATCAGAAAGATTAAAGTAGTTTCTGTTTCTCAAAGGTAATAGTGGGACAATCAATAATAGGGAGACATCAACAGCAAGAAACACATTAATCTAACATGTAAAGCTTCAGGTATGGAGTTCAGGAAGCCTTGAGGTGAGGGATGTCATCTATCACAGCATAGTATCAATCTTCACAAGCTACTCAGAGGGTGGTAGTCAACGTCATGCTAGTCCTAACATGTAACCAAATACGTAATAAACTGCGTCAAGAGGCAAGAATTAGAGTGAATTGGCCAATGGTACGTTGTGAATTATTACATACATCTAAAGCGGGAAAAAGACTACAAGTAAAGACTAAAAGTTTCCTGTAATGTTAACTGACAAATGATATCCACTTTTAAAGAATTTAAAAGATGTCGTCTTGGTAAAAAAAAGACAAACCAAAAAAAAAAACAAACATGTGCTATAAGGCATCTGAAGTTGTAGGAATTAATCCTTTCAAACACTGACCTACATTTTTTATCAAGTGTTTTACAAAAGCGTGTGACTCACCTGTGCTGTATCCGCGCCTCCACCTGAACCAGAGGCAGGATTGCTTCAAGCACTTTGCTGGCCGATCCTGGAAGCATCTCCAGCACTTTCTTCTCTACGACCATTTTGTCCACGATTGTCTTGAAGTAGCGCAGGGCACTGACCACCTCCTTCTCATGCTCCTCCAGCCGACTAACCTTCTAAAAAACACACAAGAACACAAAATTGCACCTTAGAATTGGACTACAAAGCTACTTATAATTCTTGTGATGCTAATAAAAAAAAATCTAGATGGAAAAAAAAATATTACGAGACCACATATTTTGGATTTGGACCATCCCAACAGTCTGGGCTCTCTGCTATGGTCCCACTATTCCCATGGTTTGCTCACATTTCAAAGCGCACTCTATCAAGTGATGTGGCTTGGAGCGGTCTTGGTACTACTGCAAAGAGCTCTTTCAGCTTCTCTAGTCTTTCACAGCAGGGATGCTGGGGGAATATACTCATTACACCGAAAGCCTTGAGAGGGAGCAGAGGAGTTCATTCAGGAAGCGGCCCGGTTCCATTCATGTCTTTATAGGTTTAGACACCTGCTGTAGCGCAGCCAGCCACCACAGCGACTGGGAGGCTGTGGGAACCAGCAGGGAAACTCGCGCACACACAGACACAATGGAATATGGGAGCACAAAACATTAGGCAGGAAAACAATAGTCTCACAAATAGTCAAACAAACACACGCAGTAGGTGGGAAAGAGATGGATTTCCCACAACACACACATATTTTCTGGCCCAAGACTGCATACACACCTTGTTAGCAGGTTTCTCTGTGCTCTTGGCTGCTGGCTCGGGCTGAAGTTGCTTGCCCTTCTTGGATGGAGTCCTCTTGATCTTGGGAGAATGGAACTTGTCCTTCAGTATCATGGTGAAAGTGGACAGATGGGACCGTTGCGAGTCTATGGGCAGAAGGAAAACAGAGGAAGTTGAGTGGTCAGTGAAGGAGGAGAGATTTCTCAGGGGGGGAATAGAAATGAGATAAAAACAGATGGCACAAGCTCACTGAAGTGCTGATATCACTATCACACAATGCCGCTCTTCTAAAATTAAACTCAAGTGAAGAGCTGAACACCAGCAAGACACCAGGACAAAACTGAAAAGTTTGAGATTTTTGCCAAGTATTTACAACCTCTGCATTCCCTATGCTCTTTTTATTCCCAACATAAATGTGTTGCACAGGCAGTTCCAGCAGCCCATTATGTGCACAGATGTGTGCGTGTGAGAGACAAGGACAGAGCAGACAAGTGTGGTTATAATAAAATACTCTAGTTAGTGCTGGGATGAAAATTGCTTTATGGTACATTATTGAAAGTGGCTTCATAATGGCGGAGTAATTTAGCAAAATTCAACTTGTTCACTGTAGAGAGTGCTCGTTGTATCCAGGGAGAGAAGAGTTCCCACTCCGTTAATCCCAGGATAATTGACTGCTCGCTCACGGCGTCCCTTCACCTCTTTGTCCCTCCCTCTATCTCCGCACCAAACTGAATCAGGAGATAAATACTAATAACAGCAGCGGGAGCCGACAGGAAGCGTGGGTTTTATCAGCGACAAAATTACACCTCTATCTGCTGTAATCTCCCCTCAGCTCAATGACAGCGGGTTCTGGCATTCCACGGCCATCAGCGTAAAAACAGTGAATGCTGAATAGCAATCAACAGCAGGAAAACACCACAAACCAGACTTCCAGTCGGGCACCGCTTTCATCTGCACCATCGATCAACATGCCACGCACATATCCACCCTACTGTTCTTTCTCCCCACCCCTAATCCCCATCATCCCTTACTCCGAGCAAAAGCCAAAGTTCGCTGAGGCAGCCAAGGGCGGCTGTGTGTCTCATTAAAAACGTTGATGAGAACACTTCCAGTGGAGTTTCCTCCCGATACGAATGCATGAGATGAGGCATGCGTGACCCCTCAGGCTCTTGTTTTACACTGCATTTTAAAAAAAAAAATCTTATCTCAGTGTTGTGCAAAAATAAACCAGAACTGGCTGTTCTGTAAGCATTAGTAAGTTGCTTGTGTTGCATAACTGACTCAATATACTGCAAAGTTACTGGAAATGTATTTCATGACCGTTCATCACCTTTAATCTGCATTTGACCCAGTTCTTAACACCCAAATAGGTCATATCAATCACTTACATGACGGGCAAAAATAATGCTCTTACAAAAATATGCTTGATTTGTTTGCACAAACCGCAACTAATGTGACAAGACTAAAAAATGTTGTCAGTTTCATTGGCCGTCCTGTTGTGTCAATACAGAGGCAAAGCTGCTATGTGACAGAGATAGCAGCCCCTTCATGGTGCCTCTTCATTTCACACTGTCGGTGGCGTACAGAGATAAAACACCATCTAGTCAGCCAGGCAGGATTGAGGGAGACAGAAGGAAGACAAGGAGCTCGAGTTTATCACAGAGACAGACTAGTGACTCGAACAGTGACGACCCTGTGGAGAGGGACAACCTTCTCATCTCAACAGCTGTCTGGATCGATACTCTGTAGCTTAGCCACAGGGGATGCTGTGCTTCTTCAGCGCATCCGAATAGTCTGAATAGCACAACTAGGACTAACAGTGCGAGAAGCTTTTTTTTTTTTTTTTGTACCCTGAGGCTATACATACCTGTCTTAGTCAGTTTTGCCGCAAGCCAAGATGCTATACTGCCAAGACTTCACTTTATGGCGAGCAGTCCATACGCTTGTGCTCGCACAGCAGCCTCCATATGAATTTAGCCTCACATAATCTCAGATATCTTTTTGACCTTGTTGCCCCCTTATTTTTGGCACAAGCGCAGGGCCTGTGGCTGACATCACAATATGCTGGACACTCTCCCTCTCTCCACAGCTTGAACAGGCCCAGAAGGACTATGTGCGAGTTTACAGCTGCAACTCTGCCGTTCCAGCCCAGAATTGAGAAGCGGTGACATGAGCAGAATGAGTCACCGCCATGATCGATACAGCCGGTCCCTCAGACACCGACGCAGTCCCCGTGGCTCAGCTGTTTATCATGCACATAGGGCTGGTTCCCCCGGATTCACTTTTCTACCACGTCTCTCCCTCTTCGGTTCTGAGAACACAAACACCACCCCTTCCAGAAGGCCAGACTTCCAGCGAGCTGGAGGTCTGGCTCGGCACGAAAATGACATCATCAACAGAAAGAAATGAACAGTGTGAAAGAAAGGAAGTCAGTGAGAAACAGAAAGAGAGAGACAGAGACCGAGAGAGAGAGAGCGAGAGGGAGAGTACAGTGAGGTGCTCTGTTATAGTCATGTAGGCCTCTCTCAGTGTCCACCCTCCACTCCTCCACCAGAGAACAACCATCCCTCCTGCTCTTTCAGGCTTCCTGCCTGCTGCTGGCCTGAGTTATGAGCTGGTGATGTCATTGGTTGTAACGTCTCTCACACTGAATCTGACTAGTCATGGACTGAGCAAAAGAGTCAAAGAAACCTCACACTGAAAATATTTGTGTATGCGTCTCGGCCACAACGCACAGTTACACTGGTGCGCCTTTCCTCTAATACACTTGTGAAAACATTTACCATTTTCATTCACTGTTTTAAATGTTACTTTATTGCCAGTATTCGGGCTTTTACTAAAAAAAACACGACACTTGCTCCTTGTTGATTCCCAATCGTGGCTTCCGCACTCGTTTTAGTATACAGGGAAATACAGCAGCAGAGTGTGGCTGACAAACAGCAAAGTGTAGCTACACTTCCATAAACGGTTAGGTTTACCTCCAATGTTGCAAAATTCTCCAGAACTGAACCCACACAACTCCCCTGAGCGTCATGTTACACTGAAAACCCACAATCACTTGTGAAGTACGGTGAGATGAGTTTACAGTTCTGCAATTAAACTTCCTGTGAATACCATAATTGTAAAGCGTTAAATGATAAATGATTCATGGTTGTTTTCCTTTCTAAATTGGTGTTAGGAGTAAAAACCCAAGTTTGTCGCAGGATATGTGAAAAAAAAATAAATCAGGGAATCACTAAAAATCAAGATTTGCTAAGAGTAAATAGTGAAGGATTTGGCAAGTAAACATCTTTTGGAGCCATTTAAAATGCTTAGACACTTTGCTGCTCTGAAAGGCCTTGGGGACATTTAAAATAAACACTCCAGTCTGAATGACTCTTGAACAAAGCCTGGGAGAGTTCTCACACAACTCTGTGGTATAGTGGAGTCCCCAGGAGCTTTCCAGCTGCTGAACTGTCTGAAGGCTTTGTTACACAAAAAGCAAACAGAAAAACACACACACAGACCCTCTATATATAGAGGGTGTAAATTTATGTGTGCTTCTGGCAAAAAAGTGTTAAATATATGCAATACACTTTAAACTGATTTTGTGTACATTTTTCATCTTGCATTTGTGAAGTCAACTGCAGGCCCAAATAGACCTCAACACTTAATTCTGTTGCCTTAAGGCTCAGTAGAGACCCCAGCTATCCAGGTACATCTACTATCCTCCCTGGAAATACAACCAGTCTGGGGTTTCCCCAAACATGGTACACCCACCGGCTCAAATGCGATCCTTCTAGGCTAATGAGATTCTAAATCGTCATGTCTAACATCTAAACTCTGTATCGTGTTATTTTCTAAACACCATGAGGAATTTTTCTCGACAGCTCATTTAGTTGGGCTGTCAAAGTATTACTTCTACTACTGGAGATATGAAAACAGCTAAATAACAACTTTGAAAAATTAAGCAGAAAATGCACCACAAATCATAGAGTAAATAACATCATGCTCACACAAAGATAAGATGCTTTTGCACTTCTGAGAGGTTGTCAGACAATAAAGACATACCTGAAGGTCTTTGAAACATTGCCTCATACTAAAGTAAACAGTTTTCTACAGGGTATGTATCTTTGTATCTATAGGAGAGTTTCTGTGAGCAGGGCAAGGCTGATTTCTCTGCTGATAAAAATGGCAACAAATAGTTTATACTGCAATTTAATGGATGACTGACCACATATATCCTGTTAGTACAAAAACTTGCACGTTAAACAACAACTGGTTGATCCTTCTTTTATCCATGTGACCTGCTTTAAATGATGTTTGCTTTGGAATACACTTGAACAATTGAACGATCCAACAGGAACCTAGTTGTTGGTAGAAAACACAGCTGATGACTGGTGACATATGTTTGTCCAGGTCGGACGGAAGAACCGACAGGCTGGCAGATTGATGTGATTCCTGTTCAGTACAGGTGTGATCCACACAGGACAGCTGGTTGACCACTCCACCCTCAGAATAGGATGAAAACGGAGAAGAAGGATATAGAGGAGGTTGTGCTTAAGGTTACGCACACAGCTGTCACCTCCTGCTGAACTTCTTCAGCAAAGGCTGCTCAGTGAAAGTGTGGACAAGCCCTGCATTTATGGACTTCTTCAGGCTGCAACAAGACTGCAACAAGAGTCACAAAGGTCATTGTGCCAGCTGTTGAGGAGGGACGAAGACAAAGGGACAACAGACCTGAAAGTGTGGGTACAAGAGATAGTTAAAAGTCTGTGTAGTTATGTCTCAAAGCAGGAGAGGACACTAAATATTTCTCCAATGTGTGGAGAATGAATGGACGATGTAAATTAAATGTCTTTCTGTTCTCTAAATACTGTCGGGGAGAGAAAATCTGCAGGTATGTGCACATACGTCCTGCCCACTGGATTCATCAGAACCACATTCTAGCCCATTTATTTTGTGTATTCCATCATTCTATCTCAGGAAAAGGCTCTTTGCTCTAACTGGCTATGAAAGTAAGGTAAATGAGAAACTAGACTAAGGTCTAGTCCTCATACGGGTTGGGACAGGTTTTCAGAAGAAGTCTTTGTCCAAATGGAAAGGCAAGAACACAACTGAGGCACTGCCAAGAGCATGCCAAACCAAGCTGCAACATAACTCTGACCTAAAGCCACGTTGGCCAATCAGAAGACTGAAAAAGAAAAATTTATGACCAGTCACAGTGGGCTACCGACTATGGCACATCAACTGAGAGAAGAAAGCCTGAACTAATTCTGACACCTGTGATCCTCAGTGTAATGAAAGAGTAGCTGTAAATTAACATGCAAACATGTCCAAAAAGAAAAAAAAAGTCCTGTTAGCAAGGTCAGCACCAGCACTGTTTTTATCATGCATGCTGCTGCAAAAAATTCACTGCAAACAGTTTCTGAACAGTTTCACTGTGGAAGCATTCGAGTCTACAGGTATGTTTGCAAGTCCTACTTGGTACATCTGTGCCTTGGGGTAAATGCTAACAGGAGCATGACAACATTTTCACAGTGGCGATCCCAGCATGCTATTGAATGTACAACATTTGTCCACCAACTTAATTCAGTATTTTAACACCTGCTAATTAGTACTAAATACAAAGTACAGCTAACCTTGAGAGGAGTGTCAATCAATTTGCAGGTGTCTGCTTAGGAAGCACTGAACAATGTAATCTATTTTACCTGCATATGGTGCTATAAAGTGATAGTAACAGTAAAGGAGGTATTTAATACAGTTGTGTTAAATACTGAGATATTTCACTTAACATGTTAAAACTCTAATGTGCTGCTGGTGCTACAGAAAAAGTCAGTTAAGAGATTTGTCCTTTTGGACACCATGGATACCTGTACGCCTAAACATCTTAGAGCCATGCAGCAAACTAACAAAGTAGCTGAACCCCCTTACTCGGGTTTAGTAGATGGGGCTGGAGACAAAATATATGTGTCTCCCTCTCTCACACATAATAAGTCATACAAATGTAAAAAAAAAAAAAATGCACACATAAAGAGAAAAAAGCATTAGATGTGGTGAATAAGACTGCAATTTAAGCATGTTTGATAAAAAAAACTTTTGTCATGAAGTTATGGAGTTTACACTTCTAAGCTATGGCTATAACTTGTGTTATTGTAGTTTGAAAACAAAGACCCATTCATTCTTGGCACACTTAAGCAGAACTCCGAAAAGAGAAAAAAAACCCTGCCATGGGATACATGTAAATAACCAGTGCATTGTTGATAAGCGACTCTACTTGCAATGAGGCCTTATTTGTCTATAAAAATGACAACGCTGCGAGTAAATTACAGTCTGCTACACTGTGGAACAAAGAACGCAGAGAAGCTGCGCCAAGTATCGTATCTCCACAGGCAAGACCTGCTTAAGAGTGGGGAATGCAAGCCTGAGGCACGTGAAATGAACAGCAGGGAGAAAAATGGGGGAAAGAGAGCATTTCTACAGGAAATAGTTAAGTGCTTAGTGAATTATTTATTTTCTCCATTGTAGTGGTTTCTTCCTGCTGGCTGTATTCAGTTTTTAATAGCAATCCTCTTTATGTCTTTGGTTATCAACATGCAGCACTATAGGATACACCCGGCTCTGTGTGTGCGTTTCTGTGCCGAGCTATAGTCCGAGGATGGCAGGAATGGGAGGAAGAACGTGGCTCCGGTTAACACTTGATTTGAGAAGCAATGGAGGAAGAAGCGCGGCGGTGGGTTTTCCCGTTTTCCAGCTGTGCTGTTTGAGCATGCCGTTCAACAACAAGCCACAGAGAGAGTGAGAGCACCACGTCCACTTACTGGGCAAGTAAATGAGATACAGTGGATGCTAAGTGCTCAGTCCACTTACCATGTATTGTATTTCACTTAACAAATGAGTAAATGAGTCACAGGAGATGGTTTCCACGTGGACAATACAATTATCAATGCAAACTGACACATCCAAACATGCCACTCACTTTTCAATGACTTCTAAAGTCTAAAATTAGCATAATGGGTGAATAATATTGCTTTGGCATCTAAACAATCACAAAAAGGATTACCACCAACTGTAACAATTTCTAACTGAAAGACTGATGAAGCACTTTCTAAGGTAATTTAAATTTAAATGAATACTTCACTAAAGTGACACACTTCTAGCTGACTCGTACCTCATTTGGATCACGCAATTATTTCTCAAAACTGGAGACACAAAACCCAAATTGGTTTGTCTAACACAAGTTTAAGATATAAATGTTTTTACAACACCATTCATTTTAAAGCAAGGTCTTTTACTGCTTATCAGTTCTTGTCAGAGCATGTTTTCTCTTTAGTTTCCTCGTAACCTCTGCTTCAATAAAATGCACCTCAGGCAATATTTTATACTATCAACAACTTACACAAACATGCCCTTCAGTATGTCAATGTCTAGTAAAGCAGCCCCACCAGCCATGGGTCACTGGTCAGGAGCAAATATCTGTGTGGTGATGGAGGTGCTCTGCGTGCTGGGTTGCATGGAAACAGACGGCCTGGTCTACCGTGGCCATCAGAGCGTGGCCACACAACGCAGGCGATCCATAATGTAGATCCATATTACAAAACAGCAAATCAGCCCCATAACTGCTTAGTGAGTCTGTGTTTGGTCATCTGAGTGTGCAACATGAAGACGAGGAAGTGAACAAAAGACAGCAGGCCAGTAAAAATCCACCTCTTCCCTTCAGAGTGTTTGTGCATCTTGCTCTTAGATCTAATCCGACATGACACAGTAGACTGATGATTGAGAGCACATCTATAAAGGGAAACTCCTGCCCTGTGAAAGAGACATCATTACCCTTATGAGTCATAAGATCGCACTCCAAGATAAAAGGAATATCAAAAGTACCCTCAGCCACTTTCTCACCATTTTGTCGCTTTAGAGCTTTGAGTTTGGCTTGGAAAGCACAGAAAAAGGGTAGAATAACTTACAACATGCCTATGTGATCTGATTCCCAATTGAATTAGCGGCATAAAAGCACCATCTCTCAGCGCTGTGAGAAGAATCTACAAAGTCAACTGAAAGAACAATTATCAGCAGGGATGAAAATAGGTTGCATTAAGCCATAACAAGCAGCATGCAGAGACACATAAAAACAAAATCGAATCTAATCACCGTGTGACACACCTTGAATTCTTGAGTCCGTTTATTTGTGTTAATATAACTTAGGAGAACTGACTGACTCTTCTCTTTGCTTCTGTTTAAAGGCCCACTGAAATGAACTGAGTATTTTAATGCCACTTACACTAAAGCACATAAAACTACATTAATCTGACAATGCATGATCTATCATCTCTGTCATGTACAACAACAGAACAGCGGCTTGAAGCAATGTTTTGCTACAGTATTTTACACACAAAACCCCCCAATGTTACAGTGCTATAGCTCCATGACAGGAGAATGAGACTGGAGGCACAATAGTGAAGGGAAAGAAACAGCAAGCGTTGTAGTCACAACACGGCTCAAAATAAACTACTATGCCTGAACTCAAGGCTACTGAGGTTTGAACAGACTATGCATAGTGTCATAATTACACAGCTTGTAGATGAGATGCCGAGATGCAGAAATTGAGGGTAGTGGGTCAGTGTGGAATTCTGAAAAAATGCCGATATCCTGCGAGTCATTGGGTTCATGAGCACGGCGCTTTTCGTTTAAAGACCACCACATTCTGCATATTCTGTACAAAGGTGGTTTGATGATATAATCAAACGAAGGATGATAAGAAGGAATTTCATTGAGCCACAAGTTACTTTTAGTGCTTTGTGACACTAATAAAACTATATACTATGTCAACATTAGGCCAGGGCCTTTCTTACATAAAGCAGTTTTCGGTGGCCACCAAAGAAGGCTCGGCCAACACCAAAGGAAAACCACAGGAGCTAAATGATAAGAACTGACAACAATATTTTCCTTTTTTTTCCTAATGTAGCCAGATTTATTAATTGGGATTTTATCTACTCAAGTATGATGGGTATTGTTGTTTACCAAATGGTCAGAGATAACAGAAAAATGTAAGTTTCTGTCATATAGGACAAAAAAAAGTCATTGCCTCTCCCGTATACAGACAACAACTTCTTTCTGTTCTGTCACATCCTATAGTGAATCCTGAGCCAGTAAAACGACTGCTTCAGACTTCAACTTAAAATCCTTTAATATTACATCAGCTGTCAGTACTGTGAAGAATTATTTACTTGTCTCTGAGTTTCATGATCCAGATAGAAGACCAGCATGCATGAATTTGTAAAATTGCAGCATGAATTTATAAAACCATTGACACAACAGTTTAAACTCTGGGTAAGTTGTGCTGCAAAATGTGTGAGGTGTGGCTAGTAAATAATAACGCTGGGCTTACGTCAGTCGAACCGCAGTGTGTGTGCCTGAACCACATAGTATACATCGATCAACAGACACGCATAAACAACCCTTCAATATTTCACTCTGCTGGAATTCAGCAAAATTTAATTACAGCATTAGTCTCATTATTTACTAGCCACACCTCATATCTCCTAAATTGCAGCCGTTGTGATTAGCTAATTGCATTGTTTTAAATTGCAATTGTGAAACCAATAATTGTTCAGCCTTATTGCACCATAACGGTGTCTGTATTCTGGCATACTGTGAAACAGTGGACAGGTTTACAACTGATGCATGTGCTATAGAAATAAAGTCTAAATAAACTCTAGCAGGGACAGTCTTCAATAATTCAACACGAGAGCGAAGCTGCCTTTACTTGGTGTGGTTACATTCAAAGCGCACAAAGAGGCTTTTCCTTTCAGTACGTGACTTTACAGTAAGAATCAAAAGTGAGTCATTTCATGAACTGTTCTGGTTCACCACTTTTACCTGGAATATAACCCATCTGATGAGATGCACGGCAATTTTTCAATCCATATGCTGTGTGACTGACACAAGGCTCCAGCAGGCCAGTAGCCCTGAAGGTGGTGCTTTTGAAGAGGGTGGGACCATTAGGCTTGTGTATTGTGCAGTGGCATAAACATTTACAAGCCTCTGGCCTCAATGCCTCCTCTGTTTAACTATGAAGCCAACAAAACTCCATCTTCCAAAGCTCTCTCTGTCCAGAGTTAACACCATCTTTTCTCCCATCTGTGTTTCTCTATGCCCCTCTGTGCCTTCCCACCAATCCTGCGGCTATGACTGGTGGTTCATTCTTACTGGTACCACCGCTGTTGTTAACCCACACATTTCCTCTCTTCTAGTTAGTGTGTGGTAAAGGTGAAAACCACATTGTTTGTGCACATTTACACATCACTATGCAAACTGAAATACTTTAAAAAGTAGTTTATCCAAATTACTCTCAGTCGCCTCAACACCCACCTCAAAGCTAACTTTACTGGTACATTTATAAATAAATGACTCCACTCTGCTGTTTCTGATGGCCACACTTTCACATTACATGTCTATATCTAACTGCAACTAATTTAAAAGCAATTTGTTATGTTATATATTAGGGTTGGGCAATATGTTAATTTTTTCTAACCAGCCACCATCAGTCAAACAGCTGCCAAAGGCCGACCTATTCAAGAAGGTGTGTGTGCAGCACACACACGGGGCAGGACACGCCATTTTCAGGGAACGCAATCATGAAAGAGCTGGTTGCTTAAAGAATACAAAATCACCCATTTGGGATTATTGTGGTTTTAAACCAGACAAGTCAGATGAGGTCAGATGAAGGACGGCGCCGCTTGTAGCGTCTAAATGAACAAACAGGTGGCGATAACATATGCTATTAAATGATCAGGCTGCACAACAACACATACAGTTTTTGGTCTGGTTCTTAAATATGATTTATTAATTGATGTTGCTTTTCAGCACAAATACACTGGACAACAACCACTAAAGATGCCTCGATTGTAATAAAGTTGTAATTACATTAGTCACTGCCCTGTTTTGTGAAAGACAGAAATCAGTGCAACAACAATGTGCATAACATTGCCCAGCTGCCAGTTCCTATTAGCACACTTTGAATTTCACTTTACAGGTTAATTATTTACAGAGTTGAACTCCCATAGAAGCAGAACATTAACTTATTAACGTAAAATGACAAGTCGCTTCCAAAAAATCAACCCAGTGGACTTGCTAACAGCCGTATATTCGTCCAACCACTCAACCCTTTCATATATATGCTACTGGATTATAGCTCACTGCACTAGCTCTGTGCCGTGACTGACCTCTACGTTCTTATGCGTATTCAAATAATCCCCACTGTCTGGCAATAGCAGTCGGATGTTTTCAATATGGGTCAACATCTCATGGTGGGCACTGGACGAGCTAATGGAACTAGTTAATGGGGTGCTTGGCACAGTAGTTCACTGGGGTCGTATTGAAAGTTATGGAGCGAGCCTTGAGGTCTAGTTCATTCAATTGTCCTGTGTACAACAGCCACACACATACACATAATGCAAGAGCGTTCGCACAAGCAGCCACATGCACACACAGAAACAAATGAGCATACAAAGAGTCTCTCTAAACTGTTCAACCACAAGCAAAAGGTTACAGAGGGGAGGCCTCGGGGTCTGGTTTTCAACAGCATCATCGAAAAATAGAGCATGGTCTGTTTCACATGAGCTGGAAGCTTTCGGTGCCCCAATTGTAAAATGAAAATAAAAAGAAACAAGAAAGCCACACAGAGACACAGTGACAAAGGGGTTGAGTAAACAACAAAGTGAAGCAGGAAAGGTCTGGAGGTGAACTTGTATCACAATAGTTATAGGCTATAAAACATTGTAGCCTCCAGGAAGATAAATCATATGTGGTTGACAGCCTCTGTGCATCACTGCAGGAAGGGAAGGAAAACTGTGGAGTCATCTGATAGCATCAATTCTCACATCTCCTACATGTTCAGATCGGCTCTAAATTACTCCACGTAAAGAATTTAGGTGGCTGTGGCTCAGGTGGTAGAGCGGTTGTCCTCTAATTGCAAGGTTGGTGGTTCGATCCCTTGCGCACCCTTCACAGTGGAAGTGTCCTTGGGGAAGACACTGAACCCAAAGTGGTTCCCAATGGCAGGCCTTGCAAGGCAGCTCTGTCGCCATTGGTGTATGAATGTGTGTGTGAAGTGCTTTGAGTCCCACTAAGGTAGAAAGGCGCTATGTAACCATCTGTATTTTTGGAGCTGAGAGTGGATGAAAACATCCCATATCCCAATGATGAGTTGTCGAAGGTAAAGTTAACATTGTTTCAGTAAAATGCTATTGCGAGACACATCACTCATATCATCAGAGACAAATAATTTAGGCCTCTGCTGTAAAACAACAACAATTAAACTGCTGATAAAAACGTCATAAATAGTAATAAAAAAATTGTCAGATAGAATGTTTGATCGTTTAACTTAAATCCATCAGATGCAAACCACTGTGGAGGGACACAGCAAAAATGCAGTTTTCAGTTCCATGAACAAAGTTTAAGTATGCTCCTAATGCCGATAAAGATAAGTTGATTCCTTTATTCATATTTGTTTTCATCTATGTGTGTACATCTGTTTATTTGTGTTTGTTTTATGTGTACCTTGATAAATAGGCTAAAGTGGTTAAACTCAAAGCAAATCTTTTTTTCCTGGCCTCAGTTAAAAGTAAGTCACTGATTTGATCAATAATAATGACAATTAACTAAAATGAAACATTTTATAATGATTAATTTTCCAGCTTTATAGCCCAGCCATAAAACAACCTCAAGGTTTTGAACTTTTTTTTTATTGTCAATTTCTTCTATTTTAAGAATCAGTTAATAGTTTGAGTCATTTTTCTCCAAATAAAAATGCCTAACATTTGTGAGCTCCAGCTTCTTTGTTGTGATGATTTAATGTTTTTCTCTGTGTTATGTTAAAAAAAAAAAAAAAAAAAACTGCATATCTTTGGGCTTTGGAATGATCGTTGACCTAAGAGTTTAATATGATGACATCAGCTAAGAGTTCATGCTGTGAATTCTGTTTACTATTTCCAGTCACGTTGAATAACAAATGATGAATTGAGAGAAAAATGAATAGAATCATGAGTAATGTAGTTATTGTGATAAAGATTTTATGCCGCTCTGCTCAGTCGTAATGGGAATCTAAAGCAGCGACAACTCACGAGTCCACGGATGTGACCTGAGGAGTGGATGAGGCTTCAGAGAGTGGCACACACTTCCAAAGCTTGACTGAAGTGCAGGGCAAGCCCGTATGATGTAAAGTGTTGAAAGCGGGAAATCACACAACACACACGTACACACCATCCTGGGTACCCCTCCTGTTCCTTCCCCACTGACGCCGAGGCCACTGGTACAACTTCCCGTCCCTTGTCTCCCTTTTTGAGAGCCACTCCCTCTTCACAGTCCAAAGCTGGTTTGACTCAGTAGATCTGCTTCTGCAGCTCCACAGTGTAACAACTTACCACACTTAACCAGCCCGAACCTAACAGACACTCAGACACACACGCAAAGAAAGAAACTCACACAAGACAAAGAAGATCACTGCACCACGCAACCACCCAACATAAACATGCTCACAGCAGTCTGATCCTTCAAGTGACCTTCTGGCTACATTGGTTTCCTGCATTTTTTAGCATTCCATTTAAAGCTCACTTTCTGAACCCAATCTTTCAGCAGAGTAAGAGCACACCGGCTGGCAGGCAGCAGGTTCACCTTGGGTGAAAACAATAGACTAAAGAACCACAAAGTGCTATAAATACCCAGCTTGTCAGTATCTCTAACATCAAGCAGCACCAGAACAGAGACACTGCGACAGCTAAAAAACCCTGTGATCTGCTGAGATGAATTCAGAGTTCTCAGTGAACGGCAGCTGTTTGGCAAGAGAGCATGAGGCAAACAGGCACTATAAAGCACTTGAGATAGGAGACTGATCCTACACACAGACAAACAGCCACAAGAGAACCAATCACTTCACTGCTGAGTACAAGACAGAGACAGATACAGAGACACAGAGAAGCATAGGCAACAGTAAATGGCCTCAAGCAGCGAGGAGTGGTACCACTCGCCCCGTGTTAGAGTGCTGTACAAAGCTGATCTTGTCTATACAGCGGGCTACTTGTCATCCTCTTGACACTCTGTGCACAAACGCTACGGTCGGACAAGGCTGACAGACAGATGCCACATCATGCATCTCATCTTACTGTTAAAACGCACTGCGGGAAACCAAACTGTTTGTGTTCGGACATTTTCACAGCTTCTTAAAAATAAAAATAGGCTCGGTTGACAGATGTGTCCGTCACAAAGAAAAGACTCGCCCCCACACAGCCACTTCTAATTAGGCAGCGGTTGTTTGAACTGTGGCAGACATGAATAAGTAATCACACGCTAAAATAACATCCACTTGACTGGAACTTCAGAAGTATATCTTTTTTTTTAAAATCAGTAACTATCATGCACACACAACAACAAGAAGAACAACAAAAAAAAGTCAAACAATGACCCTGTTTGATGTTTGCTCCCTGATTTGTCTACCCCCGAATATATTTATTTTCTGCTTTTTGGGATTTACACTTTGTGTTGTGACTTTCTTTCAGCAAAAGCGCGTGTTTAGATATCACTATATTAAAGCTACAGTAGGCAGAAATCTATTAAAACGCAAAAAGGAAAAAAGTTGCATTTTGAAAATACAGCCCTCCGTCTACAGCTCTTCCTTTTCCATCCTAAAACCACTAGATGAGCATCAGAATATTATGCACACACTTCAAACCAGCAAAAACAGTAAAGCCAAAAGTCAACATTCTTCTGGGTTTTACATGAGACCTGCTCTCCTGGGTTAAAGTCTTCTGTTTGTCCCATTCGTCCACCCCATTCTAGTCTAAATGTGAACTCTGTTGCTCTTTACACTATCCCACCTGATCTAGTCTGAGAAGACCTGTGATTGGCCCTTGACACTGTTTACATTTTCTGAAGTTTCAAAACAGAATCAAGAGAAGCTGCAGATGTCTAGTTTCCTCTCAAACCACTTGAATCCCAAAATACTGGAAGTCTATTATAGAATTTTTGCCCAATACCACTAAAGAAATACTGCCTTCCTTAGCTTTAAGATCTCAATATTTACAGTAGTTGTGCAAAACAGTGATCCATCAGAGTTTGAATATGTTGCGGTGTCTTTTTTTTTTTTTGTTACGTAAGATCACATGAACCAGCTGTTAGATTGCAGTTTTGTGGTATGACATCTCTCCACATGAAAGGGCGTTTTGAGGAAGGACATGAAGTTGGGAGGAACTTGATTTGAGCGTTTAAATGAAAGCAGGACAAAGACCGCATCGGCTTTATTGTTGAAGATCACACAGTATAGAGACTTAAAAACGCATAATAAAAACTTGATTTAACTCCATTAAAATACTTAAATAAGAGAGATTTATGTCTGATGCAGAAACAGCATGCTGTTTTTAAAATGACTGCACATATTGCACGATGCAGTCGACAAACTTTGACGAATGAATGAAGAATGTTTTGTCTACATAACTGCATATCATCTTCCAGAGATTTATTGATTGACTGATGTTTTGTCCCCTGGTCTTCCTCTGAATGCAGACACACTGCAGCAGACATGCAGAACAAAGGAGGTGGACTCTGCAAAATCTGCCTTTAATCATGGCGGTAGGTTAGGTTAAGACTTGTGTGCATTTACAGCTACACTCAAAACAATGCGGAAAATAATGTGGTTGGCTTATTTGGTGCTATAAAGCAATCCTTCTATTGGATTCAAGTTGTCTTACTAGTTGGTTGTAATGAAGAAAGTTGTCAGATTGTGCATTATATGATTGAAAACGCTAGAAATGACAAATTTCCCTGTCAATTAAACAACATTTTCGACTAGCCAGTTTGCTGGTAAACGATATTAGTTTGCGGAGTGTGATAAATGTTAGCAGGAGCTGTCTGTCCTTGCAGCTTAACATCCACATGCTGAACGTGGTTGTGCACTGCTTCTTACTGGTTAACAACATCTGTAGAGAGATTGGGCTGCTGTCCGTCAGGCTAAATATCAATAATTAGCTTACCCTACTAGCATTTCCGACTAGTGAGAGTAAACATCTTCATTTGTTTGATCAACTAATTGGGCACATTCCTAAAAAAACAAAGAATCAGTATGAAAATGTCTCTGAATAAAACTGTTTCGATGGTGGTGGTATTGCAATATTCCACTACCTTTTACTCCACTTCCAGCTGTACGTGACCAACACCTCAAGCACACTGGAATCTGTCGGAGCTAAAAGAATGAACAATGAAAGGTTTTGTGCTTTTGTTCAAAACTATGAGAATCTTCAGAGTAAAAAGCCTGAGCATGTGCTAGCTCAATGTGATTTTAGTAACACTTAGCACTCAAACTACAATTTGTAATTCATTCATTTGATCTGGCATATACGCTATATGAAGAGAGAAGGGTCATAACTGTGCACTAAATGAAAGACCCTCAGACCAAAGTTCACTGATTACAGAACTAATTTATTTCACTCTGGCAAAGTGTTTTACAGTTTCCCTAGGTCCTCATAAAGCCACAGTGTCACATGTTTTATTGCCATTTTAAAAGCATATCCCCTCATTCAGGTTGTAAGAGGAGTAACATCCAAGAGGAAGTGGGTCAGTGAATGCTCTTACAATCAAACTAAGTGTCTGCACTCTGCCCACAGGGCTGGACGCTCACTCACTGACGAAGTAAACATTGTGTGCCTGCATGCGAGTGTGTCATTTACCATTTAGGTATAACAAAAAGATATCAAACCAAGAATCCACCATCATTTATGCACCCAAGCCACCACACACACACACACGCTTCCACATCTGCCTTGACAACAAGGGTGACTTGTTTGCAAGCAATGTCAACTTCTCTCTCTCTCCATTCCTGATTTAGACTGGCGCTGGAAACTGGCGGCAACTCTGGGACATCCCCTTCATTGTATGCCAGCTCCCTGACCCAGCCATGCCACCCTGGGGTCTCAATGATTTGACACACTCAACACAAGCACACACAGACACACAACTTGACATTAAACACTTCTCACTGGATAGCCACATTTTCTGCCATTGAGATTGTTGCTTTCAGTAGCACCAATGCCACAAACTATTCCTGCCGCTCATGTTGTGGTGGCCGCTTAGAAGTCTGCAGAGAAATATTCATTTTCTTTATCTTTAACGCTTGCCAATACCGCATCTGTAATGCATGCAATGTACTCAGCACGTGCATTTTAAAAACAGTACAAAACGATAGTGTGTAATCGGACAGTTTACTGATTTACAAATGTTTTTACAACTGACGTATTAAATATGACTGCAATCAAAACCCCCTGGAAAACAAGAACTGAAAGAAAACGTCATAGGACACGTTTGGAGTTTCAGTAGTAGTTCTCAGTCTAAATACTTTCACTTCTAGCATCTAGTCACAAACTACTGTACCCATACTACCAGCTGCTTTTTATAGACACAATTAACATGCAGAAGTATAAACAGTTTCAGTATCAGAATGACCAAAAGCTATCAGACCTGGTCATCAAGGGACTTTTAGTCAGCATGCATGGGAATGAAGGAACACTAACGAAAGTGCGACAATTTAACACAACTGCATGTTAGATACGTTGTAAAAATGTTTTATGAATCTGCATTATTGTTAAATATGGTATCAGCTTCTTACCTGAGCTTAAAAAGCAGAATCTCAATACTTCATGTCTGCTTAATGTATTTTGAAAGGAATCAGTAAAGACTCTGCAGTCAAACCAACCGATAATAGACTAATTAATTTAAAGCATCGATAACATTGCTGCCGCAGGGCCAGCTCATCTGTGGCTGATCTGAGACCTCCTCATCTGTACCACCATTCAGTACATCTATTTGAAACACATTACTGACTTTACCCATCCCTACTGAGGGCCATCACAGCTAAGGAGACTGGACAGGTCGAGGTAGACAGATAAGACCGACGCACTCATACAAACACAGACTCTTACTGCCTACTGGGCTGAAATGCACAGATTTATTAGGCCAAGCACACCATAGACTGTGTTTTCAAAACAAGGTATTATAGCACTCGGCGCTGTGTAATTACACAATGATGGACTCAACTACCTTAATTATGGACACGCCATGTGCTACCATCTCACCAGGGTGGATGTGTTCACACAGCTTAACAGGAGAAGCAGAAGCTCACAACAAACACTAATAAATCAAGCTGTATTAACCCCAACATGCAGGTCAACAAACATACTCAGAGTGGTGAAGCAAGGCAGGCAGCCTGGATTTAAGATGTTAAGATTGTGGCCCCACAGTGTAACCAAAACCATTTTTGTATTGTGTAACGTGATTAAGACCACAGCAGGTAGGCACGTTCGCATATCCTCACCTGATGACACAGGATTAGAGTAGCTATGGCACATGTCTGCATATTTTGGAGGCAATAAGGCAAACAGGCAGCCTGTGATGGCAGGCTGTGGCCCTGCAGAGCAGCCTCCTCGGGCTGGGTCCACCCAAAGCTTCAGCAAAGCAAATGAGCACCTTCCATAAAGCCACACGACACAAAAAGCACAGCGAGGAATGTCCCCTGCATTTTATTCTGCCAGCGAGCCTATTTTACATGAAAGCTCCAAAACTGGCAACAGTAGCCTTTAACAAAGACGTACACATCCCCCCAAAAAACAATGCAAGTACGCATTTATTTCACAAAAAAAGCTGTTGAATAAATGCATATATGAAACTTCTGTACCCAGTGACTCCATGAACCATACAAGAGGAACAGAGGGATGTGCTTGAGAGTATTTTTTTTTTAAGCTGAGAGTCTGCCTGTTTATTACAATTTCAATTTATGCTTATTTATTTGAACAAATGCAAAATATCAAAAACAAAATATAGTTTCTTCATTGTTATGATCATTTTAAATACCCAAATGAAATGCAAATGATACAATCACTTCCACATTTGTTTTTCAAGTGCCCAAACCCTATTTACGCAACAACAATAGACTGATGTCAGCATTAAGATGAAAGCAGCAGGAGAAGCACTGTGTATATATTTAGGTGTCTTTACCTGTGTCCTCATCTAGATCCCCTTGAAGAGAGGAGTCTGTGTCCTCTGAGGAGGCCTGGCTCCTCCAGCTTATGTTGCCCATCCAAGAGGCCTGAATCCACACAGCCACTAGTCCAGGTGACACTGCTGGTTACACTTTTTGTATTCTGAGACTTGTTGGTCAGGCTGGCATTTCTACAGCGATCACTGAATCGCACTGCTGAGAGTTAGTCATGAACTAACCGGTCCTCATGACCATTCTCGCTTGACTCAGCCACGTTAGACAGCAGAGGAAAGATCCACAAATAGCGCTGGCAGAAGTCAAGAGCAGCTGAAAAGCACTGCGCCTTTTCTGAATCAATTGTTTACTAAATTGATGTTAATGCAAAACAGCAAGAATCACATAATCCTGAACAGCGTATTTGTGTGAAGCAGTCTAAGATGTCATCAGTGGTCCTGGAGAGGATCCAACCCACAGATATCTGGAGTGGGAATGTACTCAACGGTCATAAGGAAATGAGCAGGCCACCTGCGGGAATAAATGACCTGCTCTCTGGCATGTAGGCCAACACGCAGCAGTGAACTCAAGTGAAGCATCATCTTAGAATCCCTCTGAGAAAAAAGCCTCAGGAGCACAGATGGAAGCAGAGAGATGAATATGACCTGCAAATGGAAGTCGTACTGAATTACATGAGATCTCCCCAAAAAAATCTTGACTGCGGTCTTTAGTTCCTTTGGAAGAAGTTGCGGAAGATGCCGAACGGTGGAACAGCCTTGAAAATATTCATATTACAAAGACCCGATTGCCTTCACAGACACAGACTTTCACTTCTCATCGATTGCCTCGGTCCAGTCATTGCCCAACATGTAATCCACCCATTTCTCTACCTGATTCTCTCTCTGTGCAAAGACTCAATTCTTCTTAGTGCTCCACCTTTCTCCACCCTCTTCCTTTTTCTCCCTAAGCTCTATTCCTCCCTCTTTTTGCTTTCCCATACACGGTGCACACAAAAAAAATCTAATTACAACACAGCTAAACCTATATGGGAACAGCAAGCCTCTCATTCTGTGGTAGAGGGAGGGTGAAATGCTTGCTGCCATCAAACCTCAAAATTGCAGTATGTCAAACCAAGACCCATAGCTTGCCCTGTGCAACAGTGGGATCACTCATCAGCAATGTGGGTAGACCTAATTGTCCGGGGAACCCTTTTGTAATCAGGACTACTTTAGCTCTTGCTCAGAGATTTGGTGACTAAGGCATGCAGGGCTTGCTATTTCTGTACATCAGACAAGAAGATATTTCAGTCTGAAGCAACGCAGCAACCACTTAGCAAACACAAAGCCATCAGAATGACTTACACTTCAGTGTTAACTCTAGGAATGCTTGAGAGTAAACTCTTTGCATTACAGCTAAAACCCTTTCAAAGGCAAACACACAGATACACACTCCCAAATTATGCAGGGGGGCAGGGAGTCTAAAATAAGGAACTGATGGATCAGTTCCGCTGTGGCTGACTACTACCATTGACTGTCCAGTAAGAGAAGAGTCCACAAGCTAATTATAAAACACTGTGCTACTCCCACGACTTTGTTACAAACACTGACGTGCCAAAACCTGTTGTGTCACAAGGCCAGCAGTCTCCACGAGGGAAAATAAGGACACACTAATTTTGCAACTGCAAAAATAACAAAAATTTCAACAATGAACCCACAAAGTCTTAATTAAGGTGTGTTTCTGTTAGTAAGATCTTTTGTATAAGACTAATGCTGGCAGGCTGAAGTACTGTGCTTCAGCACTAACAAACAAGCCCAACTGACCTACACACATTGCAACAGTGACCGAAATGCAAACAAACTCTGGTCAAGTGAGGAAAGTAACTTCCTAAAGCCTGAACAATGTTTTAAATTACAATAGACTCAGTAGTAGCATTGCAGCAGAGAGGCTACACTCTGCTACTGGAGATGTAAAGTTACCGACTTAATTGAGTTTAAATCACTTTAACAAGTAGATAAAAAGCTGCACATTCTCACGCAGCTCTCTCTGCTTTGGTCTGCATTGCGAGTAAGACTGTGACCCTCAACCAAACCAGTTAGCCTCATAGTTATGTTTCATGTGCAGCTCAGTGGGTAAAGGTCAGAAGTCAATGGTTTGGTACAAAGTATTCCGGAGTGAGAGCCAAAATATAGTTCTTCTTTTTCTTTTTATTGAATCAAGAGTTGCTTTTAATTAAGAATCAATTCTGAAATGAACAGTAACACACACACACACACACAAAAAAAAAACAGAACTGCAACGTGAATGCACTTTTAGTGCACAAGCACAAAAACGTGGCTTAATAAATATGCCATTATGAGGGTTACCAAACAATATTTTTTTCCAACACAGCATGGAAAAGGGCACCAGCACTTTGAAATTTAATGTCTTTCTTCGCAATTTTAGAACCGCTTGCGTGAATGAAGACTTTATACTCAGGATGGCACGTGTCTCAGCAAAAGAGCAAGTTACCCAAGATAGTACTTGCCTGCTTTTATACAGGAATGTTGTCCTTAAAAGTGGATTCAGGTTTATCATCAGTTTATTCTGGAAAGTGAATCTGCTTCACTTAAACTCTATCACTTGTCTCAAAAACCTCAACGATGATAAATCCTGTTTAAGGATACATTAAATGCATCACTGCCGACCATAACTGCAACAGTGGAATCATTCTAGAGCATCTAATTAGTTCATTAAAGCATTACAACCAACAAAGGAAAAAAAGAAGTACAACATATTTGATTAACAATTTTACTAATTACAGTAAACATACATAAAACGCTGCTGGAACGCTTCTAAGCAGAGTCTGAAAGGCACAATGCAGGATTGTAAGAAGGCCAAAATAAGTCTCTATGCCAAATACGGCAACTGAGAGATATGCAAAATGTACATTCTACTTAAAACCTGAGCTTAACCAAATCATTTTATATTACTTATCATTAGCTTGCTTTGCTCTGCTGAGTAAAATGAAATTTCTGAATGTTTGACACACAGAAAAAGAGACACCTTAAAGCTGTTATTTGTTGACACAGACATAGCAAACTAGATATTCATTTCACATTATGTTTATGTAAAGGCAGCTCTGCTTCAAAAAAGGGTGTCTAAGTGTGACCTGACAAATAAAAACACACTCCCAATTTCTAAATCCTCTCCACCCAGTTTGTTCTCTCAGAGCACTGAGATGCAAGTTTGGCTGTGCGCTGCTGTTCGTTTTTGGGCAACACCACCAGACACTGAATGTGTTTATGGATTACAGTTCAGGCTGCCTGAGTGATGAAGTCATGTGGGTGCGTATACACAGAGTGGGGTCCAGTGTTGAAACATCCAAAAGAACCACCCATTTGATTCCCTTGGGGGGGTGACATCCTAACTAAGCTCCACACAACAGGTTGCAGAGGCGACCCTCAACAGGTAACGCTGTCTGTGTTTACCTCCCAAGAAAAAACGAACAGCAAGCAACAGCAGGAGACTGTGTCCATGGTGATTAGGGAGTATGCTGATGCAGCTATTGAATCTGGTGGAAACACTGGCCATAAGTCTCCTGCTGGAGCTCAATGTCCAATGTGTGCATTGACCTACTTAGACTGTGTGCTATGGTAACCATTTGCATGGTACATCTTTGCAGCATCATATCACTTTTTAACCCTTAACCCACGACTATTTCCATGTGCAGATAATCCCTACTCACAGGTGGGAATTTTATTACACTTTCTCACATTCGTTTTCTTTTCAAGGCACCACTATATCTACCTCAGTCTATTAAAACTGGTCCCGTTTCTTTAGATTCTCCACAGAACAAGTCGACTTAGACAACAGGTTCCTTTTAACACCGTCCATTTTTCAACTTCTTGTACACTCTCTCTCCCCCCTTGAGAAAAGGCTTACTACACCAAAGCTATGCCGGCTGGAGAGTTTTTCAGTGTTGCCACGAGCCTTTCCATTACACTGACAGCCAGCATAGTGTGTCCTTGGGGACATATTTTGGATCAATGGGTACATGACAACAGACCAACAAGTGACCCAGTAAACACCACTGGGAAGCCTGGAGTGAACGGATGCAAGAGAGAAGTGATAGTCTGGGATCAGATCCAAAGATACCTTCACCTGTTTTGAACTTATCTGTGAAGCAGAATCTACAACAAAAAAACTGCCTCTGAGTTTTCATTTAGCTGTGACCATATGTAGTCATCTGTCTGCAAGACACGAAAGGAATCGGAAACTTTTACGCCTATGAAGAATGACTGAGCTAGTGGTGGATGACACTCCCTCCCCGCCTGTTACTGGGAGCTCTGAGTGTGTGTGTGTGTGTGTGTGTGTGTGTCCATTTACTGCAGGCAACACCGGACAGGACAGTATGTGGAGCGAAGCAGGGAGACAGCTGGTGGAATGGGATGCAAGTGTAGCTGGCGGGTATAAAGTTTCCTTCCAAAGGCATACCCAAGACCACCCCGTTTCCTCTCATACTGGCACTGTGCGCTCTGCAGTGGCTTTAGAAAATGAGCGCACAAGACACAACAAGAATGAAAGCAACGCACAAAAAAAAAAAAAAAAAAAAAAATGCCACGTGCACAACGCAGAAATCAACACAACACAAATACACACAGCCGTCTTGGGCGTGAACGCGTTACAACTCCAGTGTACGAGGTAACAACGCAGCTAGCGCTAGCCGCTGGAAAAGCTAACCTTTAGCTGCTGCTAGCTACATCTAACAAACCCATCATAAATGTTAGCTAACGACCAAGTATGAGGCAGGAAAACGGTTTTCATAAATCACACGTTTATTTATTCGTCCTTTTTTAAAATGTTCCTGCTCGGGTGAAAAGCTGAGATTTGTTGCTAAACCTTAGCAATGCCCCTAAACAATCAAAGCCTGGTGTATTTACGACCGTGGGGCTGAGAGTGAATGGTGAAATGCCGGTTAAGTAGTACCGTGCGAGCTACGGAATGATAGCACGTTTAAATGGCATTTTCCAGACTAGCTAGCCCACCGTACCCGTCTCGCTAAATTGTTTGAGCAGCAGCAGCAACATATTTGGCTTAAAATGCTCAGTGAAGCAGCTCCCTCTGGTCAACACGGGGTTCAAACGGCTCACAAAAGCCATTTGCTTGTGCAAATAACACGAGCTAATGCCAGCTAGCTGACACCGTGACGCTTTATTTTAAGTGGAGAAAAGAACAATCCATGAGGCCCAATTAAACCACCATTTACACCGAACACATTCATCCAGCGTTATCCCGAGCCCCGTTTAGCGCTACGGAGAGGTCCACAGACAACCACATTTGATCCATCCTCTTCCCGTGTTGGGGGGAATACCGTTATCCAGTACGCCGAGGTGGAGCAGTGTGCCTCAGTCTAGCCGGGCAGGACTTACCTTGCTTGCTCTCTATTTTTCTCGACATTTTCGTAGCCAGCAGCTGTGATCCCACTCGCAGTTCAACAAAACCGTAGCTACAGACGAGCCTCGCCGCGCGTCTCCCTCCGATTATTCCCTCATTTTCGATATACTGTTGTGTCCATGAGATGATTCCGCCGGGGTTAATATCGTATATTCACAGGCCACACACATTGGTACGGTCAAAAAACTGTCTCGGTCCGCGTCCGGGTGATTTTCACTGGATACACACACACACACACACACACACGCCACACTCACGTTAATGCCTTGAACCTAGACTTCGGGCAGAGCGCGCTCATCCAGTGTCACAGCGCCGCCTTGCGTCAGGAATTAGTCACAGCAATCTGTCAACAAGAGGATGGGCGTGTTTCAATTTCAATTCAAAGAGTTGTCACAAGCCAGGCTTCTTGGTGTGTTTATTGCGAGCGCGGAGCATTTTGCGGGGGGACAGCGGATGATTCACACAGATTTTGCAAGTGCTGCAGATGGAGCCATAAAATTCAATCCTCCCTGTTTAGCATGCACGCAGTGACACCATGGAAATTCACCAGTCATTAAGGCGAACTGAGCAGGCAGGGCGGAGTGTATATAGAATGCACACATACAGTAGAATAAAAAAAAAAGCCATCATAAGTGTTACATGACATGAATAGTTGAAGAAGTATGTAGATTTTATTTAACCCTCCTATTATCTTTGGGGTCAATTTGACACCATTCAGTGTTTAACATCTCTAAATAAGTCATTGACATAATTTTTTCAGTTTTATATAAAGGTCTATTTACACATAAACTTGGGTAACAATTTTAATTATGATGTTTTCTGGAGGTTTAAATTTCTTGGGTCAAATCAACCGATGGATAAAAGATGTCAGGAAATTTGAAGGTAACAGGAGGGTTAAGGAAAATATTCCATACACCTATTACATATTTAAGTTAGTCAGGTTTTAGTATACATATTATCGAAGCATCCTAAGGTTAATATTTCGATTAGTTAGGTACATTTCTACTATATATATTACTATAGTGTCTTAACTTCAACATCTAAATTAGTACATTTGTATTTTATATGGTATCACAGGATCTTTACGGTAATGTTCAAATTTCTCTGTTCAGTTTACATAGTAAATAGTATTGTAAGGTCCTAATTTTATATTTAATTTAGTCAGGTAAACTTGTATTATATATAAAATTGTAGGGTCTTAACTATAATATTTAAAGGACTCGGGTAAAGGTTCATACTAAAGAATACTGTAGGGTTTTAAAACCATTCGTTCGATAAATCTGATGCCAGTCTTATTTCTCTGTTGTAAAGCTCTTTGGCTGTTGTTTTAAACAGGCTACATAAATAATGCTGATTTGACGTACCGATGTAATAATACTCTGTAACAGGTCCTACATTCAAAATCCTACCTAAATAAAAGTAAAAAGCATTTAAATGTAATTTAAAGTATGTAAATAAGGGTGACTAAGTAAACAGAGTGAAACATTTTACATATTTGGATTATAATTATAAATTAATTATGACGCATACTGATTTATTGTTGCAGCTGGAGCTAATTTTATTAATTCATATCTGATTGGACAGATAAATCAGTAAAAGAGCATATTACAGTTTATACCAATGATCTGAAATGGAAAATTAACTAATCGTTAAAGCTTTAAAATAAATGTAATGGATCTATCTGCCTCCAAGGTATTGTAGAGAAGCAGAAAGAAGTGTGACATGGAACCACTGAAGTACTAGTACATCAAGATTGTACTTGAATACAGTACGTGAGTAAATGCACTTAGTTACATTCTCAAGGCTGTCAGCGGTCATTTCCAACCTCATCAACAAGCTCAGCAGCACAAAGTTAATGAAATAACGGAGGCGGCTGACTTCAAACAGCAAGTTCAGCAGTTCACAAACTTGACTGTACCAGCATCACTGGCAAAAGAGACGACAGACTGTAGCACAAGAGAAATGTCTGGTAAATGTAACACGAAACCCCACTGCAAAGGGCTGCTCAACAGTTTTGAACAATATGTGAACAATACAATCGATAACATTCTTTACTATCATAAGGTTAATAAAAGGAGGCTGAGACATCTCAGTTACACCAGCTACAACAATCCAATGAAACATCTCCACATGACAGATTTCTCTATTGTTGTTGAAATCTTATTGTTTCAGCTTCATTTGCTTTGGTTAATGTGGTTGTTGATAACAGTGTTATTTGTGTGTTTTCAGAGCATGAGACTGAAATGATCCTTTTGTTTCCTTTGTTGAAAAGCACATCTTGATCTAAATGTGATACTCAACTGTATAAAGTTGTGATGTGAAACACTGGAGCACAACACCAGGCCAAGACTCATGACATAAACAATAGCCCAATTGATTAATTATTGTCACTTGCTCTGTAAAATGGGACCTCTGCTCCTTATTCATAACCATCAACTTCATCTATACCACTTTCATTCCAGTGTTCTCATTTTAGCAGAGTTGGTCTGTGTTTCTTGTGGTTCAGGTCTCTGCTGTGTGTTTTGTATCATTACATATTAAATCATCCGATCTAACCGCTGCATTTAGAAGCAAAACCACATGTATTTTCTTGTCATTTTCCTTCAGTAGATTCCAATCCACTGACAGTAAAGCATTCTTTTTTTTACAACAATGACACAAACATTGTGATTGAAAAAGTTCTCATTAATATTTTAATAAAAACGAACCTTTTCTGGAAATATAGTGGTTCATATTAAAGTTTAGTTTGACGGTGATGTGTAACTGCTAAGTAGTTCCAGCCATTTACACCTTAAATGGAAGCGCAGAGCCCCCTGTTGGGCATACTGGAACCTCGATTTGATTAATTTATTGCAGCTTTTTTTTTTTCAGGTTTCTCCTATATACCATATACCACCGCTTGCTCGTATGGAAGGGAAATTAAAGGGCTAAAGAAGAAGAAAGAAGGAGGGATGACTTCCGATTTAACCCTGATTTCAGTAAAATGCTGACTATGACTTTTGCCTACTTAGTGCTGCACATTATCCCAGCCATTAAGGAGCAACCATCTAGATTATGTCTCTGGCATATCAAGACCAAGCAAGCAAGCCCTGTCATCTTTTTTTATGAATAATTGATCTGACTGACAGAATGATCTACATTCCCTGAGTGATCTGGGTCAGCATGTATGCTTGCAATGCACTCATGAACGCAGAGGCATGTATTAAAACACTGAGATAAGGCATTCGTTATACATTGTTGGATGCTCCTTTCAAGCTCTGCGCAGCTTACCTCATCATCAACTGTATTTAATCAGTTATCAGACGGAGGCCTTGAGTGTCAAGGATTCATATTTACTCTGGCTGTCATTATGCCTGCTCCCTTGTGCTCTTGCTTGCACAGCAGAAACCACACCCATATAACAAGTGCGAAGTGCTTTCTATGTGTGTGTGTGTGCGCGCGCTGGTGAGAGGTGTGGCGGCGGAGGCGAAGGAGTGGAATACCTTCCCCGAGGCTATGATAAAGTCACAGAAGGCAGACAATGAACTGCCAAGCGATGGCAGACTTGTCAGGGCAGGATAGGCCTCACAGCACAACCGGAGTAGGTCTGTTTCAGAGTGTCTCGGCGTTTCTTGACAGGCTACATTCAGTCTGTCAGTGGCGTAATTTGAATCAGCCAAGCAGTCGTCTAATCTAACAGCCATTTATTCAGTTTGGCTTCTAAATCTTGGCTTCACAAGGCGCCGTGAACCTTTCTGTCACAAGTGACAACTGATTACTGGCTCTACTAATGAGGTAGGATGGAAAATGTACACAGTGGTGATTAGAAGATTTGTACTAGTGGATGTCTGCCACATGTGACTGCTTCCAGTTTGGCATATGATTGCAATTCGTTATTTTTTTCATGTCACTTTCAATTTTGTCATCAGAAGCCACATAGGTATCCTGGCCACGCGGCGTAGCGCTTTGCTGCTATCTATTGGCTACACGGTACAGTGCAAACCAAACTGTGTCGTTCTGCTCTGTGCCACAGAGTGGTGCTCATGAACTGCTGATCGTTTTTGTGTCCTGGAGTTCAGCCTTATGCACCCTGTAGTGGTTTATTTGTAGCAATGTATAGGCAGAGAGTGGGATGAAATGTCATTTGAAAGGGATGAAGCCAATTTAACATAATCTGGCAGCGCAATGACAAAATAGTTGGCTTTTTGACACAACTCACAGTTAAAGTTGAGCAGGATTTTAGATTAGATTATGACAAGGCCTACGAGAAAAGTCAATCCCAACACATGAACCAAGTCTTATAAGCTGTCATATATTTAATAAAAAACTTCATACTGCTGCTCAAGTGATAACTAATCTCCTGAATGCAAACAGATTTTTGAAACAGCAAATATTCGTCAATCAATCCCCTTGCTTACATATTCAGGATCGAAATGCATAATGAATGTGGGAAGGTTCATACTGGTTCACACTGGGAAGTTTCACACTGGGCTTAGAGTGTAATCAGGTCTGCTGTGGGCTGGATACGGTTCACGGTAGACAGGGCAAAGAAAGGAGAAGCAAGACAGTTTTGTTAGCTGAGAGTTGTCAGTGGGAGCCGGGAGAAGAACGGTGTTTGATCTCTGCGGTGGTGGGCGTGTGATGCAGAGCTCAAACACAGTTTAAGGCTCTGTTAACCTTGGCCAGCGGTCAGGCCCCTCCGTCTGTCTCACATCTGAGAGTTGGAGAAAAGAGGGAGGGGATCAGCGAGGCTTAAACGACTGAATACGTTTAACCAAGAAGGACGGAAAAATACCTTCACAACAATCGGGGGCCTCTATCTTTGGCCCCTTTGGCGACATACAGTAGAGTGATTTTTTTTTTTGGAGCGAGCTTTTCATGGTGGAATTAAGATGGACGGGGTGAGGTATCAGTGTAGGGGTTAGACACAAGTAGGTGGAGACTGAAGATGGAGAGGCATTGGACGAAGAGGACAAGATGTCTAGGTCATAACCTGCTCAATACTGCATGAGAATAGAACACTCAGTCACTGCCACAACCAAACACTCTGAAACACGTTGGCAAGGTTGGAAAAATCAGATCTGGGGGTCACTGACAGGTTTCATGGAAAAACAAACAGTGTCGCACGCTATTGGCAGCATAGAGTTAAAAGAGCATAACAAGACAAAGCTTTCCCCACGTCGTCAACGGTATATATACAGTAGGCTTATGTATTAAGGGGCACACTAATATTATAACTGTGTGTACACATTTGTGGATGCGTACACACTCTAACACATAGGAATTATTTATGTGCTGAGACAGGCATTGTTGCGCTGCTCTTTAGAGCACTACAGGGCGGCGGTCCTGGCTTTTGGAGAGCACAGCTGCTTGCCTTTCAAGATCGCTTCGTCCTATCACCATGACAGTGAAGGTCTCACTCTCTAAACTCTCCCTCCTCCTATCTATTTTTCGTGGCACTTTTAAATGGCGGGGTCGACCTATCTTCGAGGTGGGGCCCTCCGTCCCCCCCAGCGCCAATCCTTCCAGCGCTCCCAAATGACATTTAACTCCAAGGCTAGGGCAAAGAGGGCGAAAGAGCATGAAATGAGACTGGCCACAGGGGTGCACAGTGAGACTTGACCACTCCCTATCTCGCACCTCCATTAGCCGCTGGAGTCCCTGGTGACTGCAGGCGCCCTCAGCTTGAGAGTTGAGCTCACAACTCTGGGTATAAAAGCACAAAGAGCACGGGAGTGTGTCGACCAACCCTGTGATGCAGTGACACAGAGAACAATTGCGGTTCTTTAGATTATCATCTTACCAGTGAGCCTCGGCTTCCTTTGCACCTCCCACTTTTCACTTTAGAGGGATAAATGTCAGTGTTCATCCTTTCCTTTATTTTGCTCAGCAGGTCAGAGGCATTTCATGGGTGTTTGAGGATATTGCTTCATTGACACTAAACCTTTTTTTTTTTTTTTACTAGCCTGCACATGTCTCGTCTAATATCACTCTTGTGTTTACCTTTCTCAAGGCACTACCCTCTGTACGCCTCATGTTTAGGATTTTTATGAGTTTAATCACTCGTCCAGTTTTTGTGTTTTATATCAGAAAAATCTGCCCTCTGTGTGACTGCCTCTTCACACAAGTCATCACACTACTTCACTGTGTAATACTGGTCAACTGGCAGGTGTTATCAGTGGATATTGCAGTTGACAAGGATGCGTCACCGTCTATTCACACTGGTTCAGCCCGGTTTTGACAGGAGCAGTTATTATGAACTAGGTGGGGAGTGAGACAGTCTGGTCTGTGGGTGTCACACTTCATTTCATGCCAGCTCCTGGATGAGGGGAGGTTACTGTACTTCTGGCCTGAAAAGTCCGGCAACATGGCTCGGCTGCATAGCCGTCCAAGTTACAATCCACACAAGGGCCATTTAACAGGATCAGTGATTAAGGCTGTGAGTAATTGAATTAGGATTGCGTGGCCTGAAGCTAAAGCTGCCTAACAGATACTTGGATGCTATAAGATCAGGAAGTTTGTGGGTTGGGTAAAAGATTATTTATCATGACTAATGATTACGTATTTTAATAATTAATTAAAGTTCCTCTTGGGTCGCCGATCTAACCTTTAAAAAGTCATCTCTGTGTATCAAAATTACATATCTAAAAGTTTTTCTTAATGCCTTAAAATGGCTCTCATGTAACTCTGCACTTTTGCTTCCTTTAGAACTACGAAGTCACTGCCTCTATCTCACGCACGCTTTCCTGCACACTGAGCACACCAGCTCACCTATGATTTTTCTAACATACTGTAAAAACTATTCTACTCCACACCACACAATGGCAAATTGTATATTGGAGTAATTCAGAAACCTATTCTGAAGTAGAATAATGACATAGAAATCCCCACCCTGCAAGCTGACAGTGCTGATTCCTTACATTTGTTATGTAGTCTGAAGTTTGAAGGTGGAAATGCTCAACCATGGTGCTGAGTGCCTATTTTACTCATGATATTTCATCCAGCATATAAAAAAGCACCACATGTTAACAACACTGTTAAAACAACCAAACAAATACAGAAAAAGAAATGTAAAAACTATAATATTCAAAAAGAGAAAATAACTATCTCTTTAAAAAAAAAATAAAAAAAAATTATATTATACATTTTCTAACCTTGATTTTACATGTATTTTTTTCTTTTTAATTTTTAATGATATATTACAATAATAGTTAGATAGTTTACAATGGAAAGCTGCAAAATTATATTCAACAATGTCACTATGCATGTTATATTCACTTCATTATTGAGTATCATGTTGGTGGAGCCAAACACAAATCCTGGATGATAGTGAGACAGCTCCATGAGTATCAAATAAGAATTAACAGTTTGGAAATACATTTTGCTTTCTGTTTGTTAAATGCCCAAAATTGAAACTGACAGCTGTATTTGACTGCTGTTGATGGTGCAGGTCTTGTATGATTGTTAGTACAAACAGTACAAACAGAACAAAACAGTAAAGTTAGTATAAAGTGTAAAATGGGACACAGTTTAAGTCAGACCTAATTGCTGGCTCTGCCTCAAAAAATACATTGTGACAGGCCATTATTAATGTAGATCTGTCCTACTTATAAACATGCAAACACACACACGGATGCGTGCATCTTTTGCTGGTAGCGAACACTCACCAGGAACCTTGACATTTTACTCAGTTACTTCAGAGCTCATTTTGTTTCTCATGGGGCAAAAAAGAATTCAGTCCTTCCTTATATTCGCTTCCAGGCTAATATTGGGGAAAGGGTGGATCCCACTACAGCAAATACCATGCAGAAGGCCGGGAAAGCCCTGGACATGTTGCCAGTCTATCACAGAGCTAACACAGATTGACAGATAAACACACACACACTCCCATTCGTTCCTGTGGGAAATTTAGAATCTCTAATCCACCTGATTGTATGTCTGTGGGCTGTGGGAAGAAGCCAGGGTATCTAGAAGAAACCCATATGAACAGAGGGAGAACAAACACAGAATGCACCAGTGGCTGAAGATCAAACCTGAGACCTTGTAGCAGTTAGGTCAAAGTGTCACCTCAGTCATTGATTTCGAGGTTAAATCTCCCTTTCACTTGATCTCAGCTTCAACCTTGTCAATGTCAGTTTTAATATATAACGTATCTGCCCGTGTCTGTCCATATCATCCATTAAAGATGGTTAAAAAAGGTATATTTTTGACGAGAAACATTGTTGCACCAAAGGAAAAACCTAATTACTCTCACTTAAAAGTGTTCATTCTGTTTATTTTCATTTTTGTTATATTTCCACTCGATGCCAGCACATTATGTTAGTCTGCTCTGCACTCTATGGCCTGAAAGGTACTTCAAATACTCAATACGTGGGATATTCAGGGTCTTCCCTCATGAAAGAATCAGTGCAGCTCTGAAGGCTAATGAGAGGTCCTTTACTGAAGTGTCGTCTCCTTTATATACCTACCGGGGGAATTGATTCAGTTGGTGCTGAGGGGCCAATAGTCCATACAATGGACACACCCATCCAGAGTAAACTCACAAGTGTCTCTCTCTTCCACCTTGTTGCTTAAATATTACCATGTTTCAATGCTTTGACTCCACCTAATTTCCCTTCAGCATCACTGTCTGCTACTATAAAATGAAGATGTGACTATTATACACAAGGTTTGTACACAGGACAATGCAGAGGAAAGCTTCTGTGTGTATTCAAGTCAAAATATGGAGTTCTGGTGGAAGATTTCACCGCAGAAAATGGATGGATGACACTATCTTATGTTTCTTATCTTTATCTTGTTTACTACATTTCTATCGGTGTGTTATTATTATCGTGGAAAAATGCACTAAAACTCCATCTAAAACAAAAAAGAAGTACTCAATACATTCGAGGTTTGGACCCTATATATACTGTGGGAGGAAACAAATACTTTATAGCGCTTCTCATAGTCTTTCAACTGTATTCAAAACTTTAGTTCTCGCAACTTTCATCAACTTCATTTCCAGCTACAACAGGGAGCTGTTTGCTGAGAAAAAAAAAATCCCTGACAGCTCTATTGTACACTACCTGCACAGCACCAAAGGGCAGATGAATAAAATCAATTGCTAGTAAATGAACATAGCGGTTAAAAAGCTGGATGTTTCCCTCAAGAGCTAATGGAGGTCACACCAGGACTAAAATGAGAGTAAACATGTTAGGTGGATGGAGACGTGATTCCTCATGAATACTAATGTCGCTTTGTGTCAGTTTGTTCATAGACTGTATATAAAAGATGGACGTAGCGTCTGGGTCTTAAAATGTAGAAGTGACTTAAACCTGCATTCTTCTAACAGCCAGCAGGGGGCGACGGCTCTACTTGCAACAAAAATAGTCCAAATGTATAAAAGAGCTGAGAAAATGACTGTATTTCTCATTTGATTTGTTACCTTAGTAAACATTTTCCTAACGAGTAAATGGTCTCAATCACTAGTTTCACATCTGGTTCAATAGAGCTTGATGTCCATTTAGTAAATTATGGTGTCCATTAGAGATAAAGAGACGATAAAGCGGGTAATGCTACCTTGTGACTGGAAGGTCGCTACCATATCAGCATGCGTAGTGTCCAGTTCTCAGCCAGACCCACCCCCTACTCATTATGTCTGATTCCAAAAAAGCAAGTCGGCAACAGCAAAATGACAAACTGGAAGCCTCACAATGGTAGTCCACAAACCAACAGATGATGTAATGGTGTGATCTATTATATACAGTCTATGGCTTTCAGCTTCCTCAGCAGCCACCAAGCAGTCAAACATAAATACAAATCTGTTAATACTGGCATAAACCCGTTTGAACTTCCCACCGTGTTAAGATAGCTGTATTTTTTCATTCAAATTTCATGGATAAACCCCTTGAGATAAAAAAACCATCCTTTAATGGGGTCCTTAGAAAGATGCGATCTACACACCGCTTCCCCAAACACCCATCCAGACACATTCCTGCACACAGACACAAACATACGGTATTGTAATCCTGTGAAATATGAATGTGTGTTGCATTGCAAAAGGAGGACATGGACACAGGGACAAAAAGAAAGAACACCCTCCTCATTATCTCTCCCACAGTCAGTCAGCAAACACTAAACACCGAGGCAAAGAGGAAAAAGGCAACTATAACAGACAAGAAAGAGAGAAGCAGCAGTTCTGGCAGAGCTGTGTTGACAACTTTCCAAGAGCTGATTTAGCGAAGGAAGCTACATCTGTTGAGCTCCAGCGACAGCCATTGGGTTGTTCGGGCTGCTTCAGCTGTGTCGCGCTGCAATCAACTTTTTTTTGTGTGTGTGTGTGTGTAGACGGAGTAACCTAGTTTGCTCTGCACACGGCAAAGACAGCAACCTGGAACCCCGGAGCCCATCACCTCCTCAGCTCAGGCATTGTGATTGATATTAGTGTCTGTTTAATTGGCAAAAACAAAAAAAACAAATCTCGCAATGAAATATTTCACCCTCCTGCAGCCGAGTGCACAAGCGGCTGATGCACACACACACAAAATCAGACACACACACACAGTCGCTGCCTTTCTCGTCTCCCCTCTCTCACCCACTCAGTCTCCGTCTCTCTGAAGTATACAGTACATAGTTAGAGTGTTGCTTTTACAAAAAGCCAGGTACGACATGAAGGTAGGAAAGACTGAGACGGGCCTTCAAAGGCAGAAATGTTTGGACAGCTTGTGAGAGCAGAAATGCATGCTCCTGCACTGCTCTGGTATGTTTATGCCACAAATGAGGGGACATGTACGAGTCAAAAGGCTGCATATATATATATGTTGAGTGTAGGTGTGTCATGTATAATGCATAACATGTGTAGAGAGGCCACGACAGTGCGACGCTGCCTGTCACACACCCTCCCTTATGGCTCATCCATCATACACTACCTCCCTGAAGACTCCCGCTGTGCGCATTTTTTCACACTTCTGCTCTTGTCCCGTGTTCTATGGACACTAAGCCCGACGAATAAAAAGAGGATTAAAGAATATAAATACTGCATGTCCCTCTGTTCTCGAGTCTGTGTGTCGAGGAAGAAGAGAGCTGCACGAAATGAATGACGCAGCTCACTTGTCTTCACGGTATTATTTGACTTGGGTGTCAACTATAAAAGCAGATGGACAGATGGTCGTCCTGCTCATCACCTGCTCCGGGCCCTCTGAGGTCATTCATTGATGTGAGTGAATGAATGTGTGCTTAAGCCCCGTGTGTGTGTTTGCAGGTGTGTTTGTCCGTAGGTGAAAAAGCAGGGAAAAGGCTGAGACAGGAAGCGTATTGTTAGTTCTGCCCTCGTCATCCTCGGCTGATCAAGTTACCCACTTGGCATTTGGTCCGAGGTGAAGCGTCCACAAAGCCGCTATAGGTGAAAAGCAAACGGCAAGCACAGCCGCACAGCATGAATTAAAAAAGGAGATGCTTATTTTAGACATAAAAATTGAGTTTACTAGTTATTAGCCTGTGAAAACAGTTGTGCAATGTCTCTGCAGGAGTTTCCTCAGGTCAGAAAAAAAACAACCCTGAAAGCTTTATGTTATTAGGGAGAGTTTTGGAAAGACTGCACATTTTGAACACAAAACCTGTGTGGCAAACTGTGGGTGCTGAGTTTGAAAGACATTTGCGGGCAGGCAGGGTGTAATGAAAAGACCATTTAGCTGGATTATGGTAAGTGTATGTGAATGCAGTGTTTTTGAAGCTTGACTCATAGCGGAGGCTAAAAATCAGGATATCTTGGCCCCTGCTGTTTCAGTTTTTCTCATTAAATCTGTCTGCCAGTTTCCCAACTTTGTGAAAGCAAAAAAAAAATAAAAAAATTGCTGTTTAAATTCGAAACATTCTTTGAATAAAGTCTGGTGATCTACAACAACATTGCACCTTGATTTTTATAATCTCTATATATTGTGATATTTTACTGCACATGCTGAGCTTCTCTGGCTTTGATGTTTCCTTTGGGATGAATAAAATTCCACCCTAAATTATGTTGATGGTATTTATTAGAACACAACATGTCTGGTGTGGCGTACACATCTCATGTGCAGAACTGTGCTCTACGTGTATTTGGTTTTTTTTTTGGCGATACTGCAAAAATGCATTTATATATCAAAATAAAAGGCTTTGTAGGTAAAACATAAAGGCAAAAACATTATTGTTCATGCATCAGCTGATTTTAAGATTTGGGGCTTTCATTTTGCTTTCATAACATTTCCTTCTCAGACGAATGGAAAGAAAATGTCACACACGTTTTATTCTACAATACTTTGTCTGTTGGACATATATGCAAATTAGAACATAAAAAAATATATATATATCTCTCATTATTCTGGTGTTTAGCAAATAGAAATAATTTGGGTAATCCTAACTGACCTAAAACAGGAAAAGTTGAGAAAAAAGGTGATGTGGCTTTTTGTACAGTGAATATAAACTTCTGGTTTCAACTGTATATAATGAGATATTATCTAATTTGTATACTTAAACAGAAAAATCTATATATTATACATAAAAATAATAACTATGAGTAATGAACTGGAGAAGTCATAGTGACATTTGTTTTTCTCCCCTCCATAACTATTGCTTTTCAATAAAAGAAACTTTAATATGCATGTCCTTAAAGGCCGTTGTCAAAAAATGATTTTTTTTTCTCATTCTCAGAGCCTGAAATTTCCACTTCAGTGGCACTTACAAACGCAAAACTTTCCAGTTTTATTCCCATCTATATTCTGAAGGTTTCTACAGAGAGTGTTTGTTCATATATCATTCATAGCCTGATTTATATAATATTTTATTCCAAAAAAACTTGGCAAAAAACTTCCTGGCTGTTGACAAGTAGCTTGTGATTTATAGAGTGATAAAAACAGATCCAAAATCCCCTCTGTAAAAACCTCTAATGTGTCAACAAAACGAAACAAGAATCTTGAAGCTGGCTTTATCCAACATTCATATTTCTGTTTCGTAAATTAATGCAAATTAGTGCACACTGAGTTTTGATTAATAATAACTCATTTGCATCTTTAAACACAATAATGCAGAAAACTTGTAATACAAAAAAATAATGAGTTGATGTAATATAATGCTGGAAGTAAGTTTCACGGTGCTACATATTAGTTGAAAGTGTTACCTCATTCACAGTTAAGCGTCTATTGCACTTCTTTAAGGCAGATCTTTTTCTGGGAGCATTGGCTGAGATACAGATGAAAAGAGAGGGAGCGAATGAGATATAAATCAAAGGTCATGAAACGGATTCAAACTGCGTACGTTAATAACACAGTTTACAGAGTGCATCCGAACCAGTAGGCCTGCCTTGATTGCAAACCTTTCTGTCTGTCTTTCCCCCATTCTTTAAAAGTGTCACCCATTAAAAAAATAAAATAATAATAATCATACAGTGCTAATGTCACAAATGTTGCATAATGTAGTTTTACAATCTAATGGGAAGGGCATTCATCAAATTAAGCACTGACTATGGAGAAATTCAGATACACGGGGTGAACAAAATAACAAAATATGCTCGGCACAAACAGACTAAATACGATATAAATATGCAACCGCTTAGAAATTAACGAATAATATTCATTCAGTCCTCCCAGAACAAACAATCCCTTATGTTGCTTGTGCAAGTAACATATTGAGACCTGTCGTTAAAACTTTCTGTGACAGCGCCCTCTTGTGGCCAGAACAATTATGATGGAAGCAAAGGAGAAAGTGAGTTGATTTAGGTAATAGCTACAAAGGCCGCATAGGGAGGAGGTCGGGGTGGATGGAAAGTACAGAAGAGGTGTTTCTCTTGAAATAAAAAAATATTAATTGGAACAATTAGGGGCAAAATTATATCACAATTACATAATAATTATATTAAATAATAATTGTTTATTTTTGGAACAATGACAAGAAAGACCCTCTATTTTACCCTAAACCCTGATCTCATATGAACCTAACTGTGTTGTTTTTGTGCTTTAATCTAACCAAACAAAGAGAGATGTTGTTGCTAATCCAAGAAATGCTCCAAAGGGTTGTATTGAAAGGGGAAGGACAAACAACCGCTGTGGACATTCAGGTGGGAGGACTTGTAGGTCATTTCAGCATCTTGTGTATCTTAACTAAGACATGTTTCTGTGTTTATCACAAGAAACATTCTTAGTGCCTTTCTAACTGTACAGCATTTTTCCATTTCACTCAGTCTCTACATTTCATTCTAATGTGGACAAGGTTAAAGCTGTTTGTTCCTTGAACTTGTGAATAAGAGTTTCATGTGCAGGCCAGATTTTTGTTGGATGCGAGCATTCAGCTTGGAGAACTGCTAGTGCACGGCTGCTGATAGATGTCACCAAAATGGCACGATTACAGAGGAAAGTTGTGGCGCGATTTGGATGCAGATCACCTCCAGTGAGAGCCAAAATAGCCGTATGAGTGATAAATAGATGGAAATAGCCCACAGTGTCCAGTTCACAGGCCGACTGCCCTACTCTTTGATCTCTGGTCCTAATGAGTTTTCAGAACAGAGCCAGAGATGAGAAGACAGGCTTTTTCAAAAGGACCCTTGATTCCAGGGGAGACCTGGGGTAAGAAGTGCTATAAGCAGGCCTAAGATGTTGCTTCAACTAACATTAGTATTCCCTTAAGTATTCGTGGCTACATTAGTAAAACCTGCCCACCCAACTCTCCAGAGCAAGGTCACTTTCATCATTATGAGCTAAGTTACAGCCTACAAACGGCTTTTAGGGATTGAAACCATACATTTGTTTATGATACAAAATGCTTTTTCTACTGTAAACAGATAGCTTAATAATGTCAATAATTCCCTTTGTAGAGATGGCAGCTTCCCGCCCACCCCTGGGTAGATCTAGTAGTTGGATTTGTTGGGAAGGATTAAGTACTAAACCACCGGTGGGCTGAGACATTGCCAGGGGAAAAATATTTGTTAAACTGCAAAGTGCTTGTGTACAGCATATTCAGTTAAAAGCAGAATCCCTCTGTGAGAATATGCAGCTGGATATGCAATCAAAAAGAATATTTAATGTCTTCCCCCTCGTTCAAATTCAGCATGCGGTGCACTCTGGAAAGCTCATGCTCTCCTTTACTGGTGACAGGCATATATTAGCTCTCCACACATTAGCCTCATATCACTCACATACCACGTATACCTGCATATCATTAGAAAGCACACAGCAGAGCCTGCTGTGATGAAGCAGGTCCAGAATGGATTTTATTACAATGTTTAAAGAATATCATTTGGCTAATCACAGGTCGGTTATTTATGGACAAATAAATGAATTAAAGCTGATTGAAGATCCCAGTTAAAGGAGAGGCAGGGCTGCTTTTTATTGATGATGAAAAACTTTAGGGATTCAGTCATCTTTTTACGTGGGACTCATTGGAAGTGCTTAATGATACCCGAGCCCTCTCAAAGCCTACAGAAGCAGCAGGACATCAAAGAGCGGTTGACAGACAGACAGATTCTGAGTTGCATGTTAAGAGCCCATTCCTCTTTAAAATGAAAATAAAACTGAAACACAGGTACACGTACGTACACACACACACACACACTCAGACATATCAGCACCCTGCGAAAAGATCCCATCACTCTCCCTCATCTCTCCATGGTGAAATACTGTCTCCACCTGAAGACATACACGTTGCTACATCCATCTTTCTTCAAATCTTTTTATTTCATTTTTTTTTTTTTTTTCATACTCTTCAAACGGCTCGTGCTCAGGCATAGCCAGGCATGTTTTTGCATCATTAGAGCTAGTGGGTGTATTTGGAGACAGACTAATGACAGCTCGGCTTTCCGGCTCAAACGAGAGCCATTGCTCATTTACCCGAATAGATACGTAGATACATTGGGAAGGGGGAGGGGGGGGTGTTGTAATGATGTAGCCTTATCAAATATTCCCTAGCACAAGCCAAATGACACGCCATCAGACTTGAGCCGTTTAAATTACAGTCACGGATTTAGTATGTGACAACTGTTAGGCATGTTAATGTGTATTTTTCAGAACAGTAAATCAAATGGACATCACCATGTACATGCGGCTGTCTCGCAGGATGAATGGTATGAATGATCAAGAGGAGCAATGAAATAAAATGAGGAGCGTCGTCGGCTGTGATGTGATAAATTTACTGGCACTGGTGATTCACAATGGACGGCCTCAAAGAGACGCCGTCCTCCCAAGACTTGAGATTCTTGCATGGTCCTTTGCAATCCATCTTTCTCTGCATTTATCTCCCCCTGAATCTGCCTCCCTATCTGCCTCTGTTCTCCATCCAAATTACGATACAGTTCGCACGCCAACGCAAAGACACTAACACACTCTGTGAGAGCATCAACGTGGACCACTGCCAGGAATCCCAACTTCTTTTTCTTTCTCTGCTTACCCACAATCTCCCTATTCTGTCTTCACCTCACAGACGTTTCTTGCCCTGCAGGTGACATCCTATTTCGGATGTCAGTCAAAGCGGCCGAACCACGCGTCCTTCGGTTAACTGTTTCGAAGCGGACTCCGCAACCCAGGTGTGTGCGTTGACCCGGCCTGTTATACAATATTAACAACCAAATGCAGTGGCCCCGTGTCCCTGGGCCAAGCTCTACTTGGAATCACAACATGTTGACAACACTTCATAAAGTCCCCCCAAACCTTGCGTCTGCGGAAGCCCAGGGCGATACAGATTAGACCATAATATGGATTGATCCCTGCTCCCTCCCCACCCCACCCCACCCCTCATCTTCACACATAGCCTCCGTGAGCGAGTGTGTGTGTGTGCACGTCTACACTGTGTGCTGCAGGATTTGTGTACAATTTGTGAGCGCAGCCCGCTGCCCCGACATTCACGGCTTGTTTCTGTACCCTCCCCAACCTTCTTTTTTCAGCCCCCCCACCCTCCCTATTTTTTTTATTCTGGGTCTTTCTGTGAGATTAATTCCTCTCTTCCCATCTTTGGGCTGTCAACTCAGGGTATGAAGTCATTTTTTAAAAGCTGCTGTTCCCGAGGACGGGAGACTGATTGAGTTGTGGCCTTTTTCTGAGTGGGTAAAGAACAGGATTAATGCGTAACTCTTGAAACCAACATGTTGGAAAAAAAGAAAAACAGAAGCTAAGAAAATGTCCTGTGGGAGCAGCTTAAATAATGAGGGTTTATAGACAAAAGAACTATACCACTAATTCCTTATGACAGACACGTATTCATGGGCAAAGCAGTACATGAAGAGAACTTTGCAATCTTTTAAAATGAAGAAATGATCTTTAGCACACTGTGGCTTTATGAATATATGCACAGTAGCACAAAACAATCCCAAGCGATCCGTGCATTTGCCTATTTGCTCGGCTCAGCTCCTCAGCAGTAACTGTCCTATCACGGCTTACAGCCGCCTTTCAAGCGTTGGTTTTAACTACATGCCAAAGTAACGTAGCTGCTTGGGACGGCAGTAACACAGATGCTCGGTAATTTAAAAGTTTGAAGGGTGGTGTATTTTTTTTTAAGCCTTTGCCAAACTGAAAAAACAAAGTGCTCTGTTTCTCTGCTGTAACAGATACTTCAGCCATTAGCATATCCAGCTATTTAGTTTGCTCATTAACAAACGCATGTTAAGTTTGCCGAACACACTGTTTAGTCGTCATCCTAATGCCTCTTTTCTTTCTGTAATGTTGACATGAAAAATAGTGAAACTTAATTTTCAACTAATTAACAGAGCTAATGTTAGTTTTAATAGTTAAATACAGCAAATAAGCAGCAGCTGTCGTGTCAGCTATACAGGTCCAGTGTGGTTAAAATGCATTTTTATTGTCTGTCTTGAAAACCTGGAGGTGTAAAACGAAAAGCTATGAGAATATGACACATACCAGCCCACCACTAGGAACTGAGGGACCAACAGTCACCGGCTCATGTGGCTGACGTTACATTTCTATGTTAAATAACAGCTCAAATAGAATAGCAATGCAAAGTCCTTTCTGGTCAACCATGTCCACGGTCCTCTGTTTTGCTCCGCGCTGTCAATCCCAAAGAGAGTCTTCTTCCTGAAGGAGGCCTAGACAGCAGCAGCTCAGTGAAGCAGGCCATTAAGAACAACGCAACAACAACAAGGGCTTACACAGTCATGGTGAACCATTGTTGCAGCATTTTGAACAGAAACAATGAAAGGCACATTCGAGCAGCATGTGAGGCTTTTATGAATTCAATTAAAAGGGGCAGAATGTATGACCTTTAGAGCTTAACAGGCAGACGTGAGAAATCCTTTGTCTTTGGCTTGAAGTCAAGAACTCACAGTTTAAAGAATTCTAATTAGTAAAACTTTCCCTATTATCAAACGGCTTATGTGCATGGGTGAGAACAGAGAGCTTTACAGGTAAACTAAAAGTAACTAAGGCCAGTTAAGTGCTAAATATAGTATACTGTAGTTTGAAACAAGAATTTATTTCAATACAAAGGTAACAGGTCTGTATGTAAGTAAGAATAAAGATCTACAGGTTGACACATTTCTGCATCGTTCTTTAAAACTGAACAGACTTGTAGATGCTTTCCGATAACGGTAAAACCATCTCTGGGCAGCTGTGGCTCAGCTGGTAGAGCAGGTTGTATATAGCGCTTTGGATAAAAGCGCTATATATAAGTCAACACCATTTACCATTTATGCCTCTGCTGTAATTACACATTATTAATATTTTACATGTGTGAATTCAGTGGTTACAAATAATGATGTCAACATCTTCTACACTGTGCATCATTACAACCTTTAAGTTACTTTTTTTAACCAAAGGAGGGAAGCAGCAGGTCTGCTGATTCAGAAACCTACCAACACTGTGGCTGCCCCACTGTCTGAAGGAAAGTAAATCTGCATTCACCAAGGACTTCCTGAGAACCAATGTTCTCAACAAAGGGAGTGAATCAGAGGTTGGGCCTGCACTTTCTCATGAACTCCTCCCAACAGTCTCTCGCCGCTCCCCTTCTCCATCGTTCCCGTGGCCACTCAGAGCTGAATAGCTGATTAAGCACACATTGATTAGCGCAGGCTCATTAGCATCCTGTTTGCGTTGACCCACCACCCTCCCACCCCCGACTCCACCATTTCCAGGCAGCACACACACACATAGAGGCAGACTCTACCTCTTTCACTGAGCCCCCTTGCTGCTCTGACTCAAATGGATTAACAAGCACAATATTTCTGCCAGGGACAGGAAATCAGTGAACACTTGTCAGGAAGGCTGCGATCAATGGAATGCACATCACTGACCCCCCTCTCACCGCATGGGCCCCCGAACCCAACCCCACCACCCGTGTCCCCGACCTTTCCTCACTACCCACAGCAACTCTTTCCCACTTGCTAGCAGGTGCCAGCATCCTATCGCTGATTTTTACATTTGCATTTCTTTAACATATCCAATCAGGCAGATGTCGAACTCCACCATAACCTCCTCACACTGACGCAAATGCGCCCATCGCCACCCGCACATGCTGTTGCACACATGCATCACGCCAAAAAAATGTTCTCTCTCTTTCTCTGAGGTTAAACTCTAGTCGTTAGTGCATCTTTTCTCTTCGCACCTTCTCATCTTCTCGTTCCCTGCAGAGTTTAAGGCATCAATGCCAGTCTAAGCTAAAGCACCACGGGGTGTCTCCAAGGTTAACTTAACATATAACAAGCAGTGTGTGTCCTTTTTTGAGAGTGTGTGAGAAGGATGATTATGGATAGCAGTTTTGTGGTTTTTTTTTATGCATAATTGCATATTTTTTTGTTTACACAAAAACTTCATCTTTAAAATAGCGTTGTTCGTGAAAAGCGACTAATTCCCACAGGTATGCATCCACTGAATGATGTAAGATGAAAATATCTCCGCTGGAACAGAATCAGAATATTCTAAAATATGTGTGTTCGGGTAGCCGTCCAATTATGACACATTTGTTAAAATAAACGACAGAGAAAATAAACGTGTTGCTGATTTCTCCATTGGCCATCTGTTGCTGGAAGATTCACACAGAGAGAGAAAAAGCGAGAGGAGGAGAGGGGAGGGCTGTTTTGACTATTGAGTTTAATGCATTTTGTACCTGGTTTTGATTTGCAAATCTCAGCTGAGTTCTGTCTGAACACACATTTCATTAGGGGGTTTTGGTTGAATTAAGCACTTACAAAAAAACAACTGTAAACCATAATCTACGGTGGTGTTAGTCCTGGAGCATTTTCCCAAACGAAAGAGAACATTAAAAGACCCATCTTGTGATATGCGAATAACACAAAATGGCAATAAAGCGACTCAATATTTCCTATATTCTAGTTACAAAAGGTGGCGCGTTCTTCCTGTCAGCCGAAGAGGCGACGCTCCGCGCTGTGTAAGCTCCTCGTCCTTTCATGGAGGTTTCTTTTCTGGCTGCTGTGAGCTTTCTGGAGTGTGACAAATAACCCAGCAGGCCTGGAGCCCACAGCTCAATAAGCATTCCAACAATGCCATATTACTGCATTAATATTTAAGGTCTAATGTTTCCCTAACTGGCATTCAGACAGCTGGCTGAGGGCCTCGCTCTAAAAGCATGTCAGGCCCAGCGCTCAGCGGAATGTCATACATGTTGTTATTGTGTTAAATGTTTTGTAAAAAAACAGAGAGAAAAATGCTTGATTGCGAGGAATTTTTAATGACGTTCGAAGTATTTCCTTTTGTTGATCATGAATAAGGCATGCCGTTATGCGGTCTGACCTGCTTAAAGGAAAAACCATGGAACTTTCAAGAGGGGAAAGTTGAACTCGTATGCAATATAAGGCGCCTTTACTCAACGTTTTACTGTTTGTGGTTTTGCTTGCTGCAGGTTTGCTGCTATGATCAACAGCTAATATTAGCAAATGATGGCAAAGTTTGGATGCGAAGTAAATATTCAGTTCCAAGACTTTTTGACTCTTCAGCTGTCACTCCGTGTTTTAGCCTGTCATCCACTGCTTTTCCATCCACCTGCTTTTATGTGCCTTTTCAAACTCCTGGATGTAGGCAGACTTGGTGAATAAATTTCGATTTACATGATGAGTGTGACTTAAAAGTCTCCGTAGCTTCACTGAAGACGGTGACAGGGATGGAGACAAAGACTGCAATTTTGTTTGCTTCTCAAATTGTTACATGAAACAAACAGGAACACCAGATTTCCAGGAAATTTTCTGCATTCTTTTCCACGATTTGAAGTTTAGCATGCTCTCTTTTCATTTTTGGCACCATTAGTAGCTTATCTCATGGGATCTAATCATAATATTTGCAATTGGGTGGATTTTCTTTCCCTAATTCTAATGGAACGTAGGTAAAAATCATATTAAAATGAAGGTATAGATGAATGTTTAGCCCTTTTTCAGGCCACTCATTCTTAGCTGAAGGTAAACTTGAATGTACCATCATTGAGTAATTGCCACTAGTGGACACAGTAGCTGCTATTTGGAAGTCGAACTTTAACGTCTCAGCTTCTTCTTTGTCTTAAAAACAGAAAAACAAGGTTTAAACGAGAGCAGAAGCAATAATACTCGAGACTGTGAGCTGTATGCTGACGTTGGGTGGCCATCCGTCCCTGTAAGGCATGATGGACGCTGGGTTTCATTTATTTATGAGGCCCTTACTGGCTTTTAACCTCCTTACATTAATTCATTGATGTTTTTTAATGTGATCCTCACCATACAGGAATCAAATGACTGGATTAGTCTGCATGTTCTAGTTAATTTTACTGAGCTTGGAAAGTCCAGTTTTACTCATCGTGTTCCTGCAACCTGGAATAACCTGCAAAACAATCCTAAATAAGGCTCATTTTCATCCTTAGGGAAATTCAGGTCTTTCATTTTATTGTATTTTACTTCTAGCGCTTATGGTTTTAACTGATTTACTTATTCACAATGTTCTCTGATGTTTTTGTCATTTTTCTAACTTTGTCTTTTCATATTTTTATTGTTATTGTTACACAGGTTTCTTATTTGTGTGTCTACGTATTTTATTTTCTTGGCTATATTGTAACAGAGGCCTTAATTGAAGGTCAAATGAATGAATAATTTTAGTCTCAGCAGAGTTAAATGGCTAAGTGGTTACAACTCGCAGCAAATTTATCGCTTCGTTTTTCGTCCTTTCTATTTGGAGTTTACATTTTCCTCCATCAGCACCGGTTTCCTCCCATTCAAAGACTCCAAACCGCCTGCACCATATGAATGAATATGATCAAGAGACTGTGTGCTTTTGTTGAACCGATAATAGTGTGACAACCTGTTCATGGGTGTTTCCCTGCTGTCGACACTGTGCAATCTGGAATCGGAAGAACCAGAGGAAGACAATTAACAAATGACTCACCACTTACAATATCACTACGCATTTTTCATCACAGGGTGCAGGAGGAAAAAAAAAAAACACGGTGTAACATCTGATCATCACAAACATGATCCAGGTTGTAAAAAGATAAAAACATCTTGTACGCCGCCTCCGTCTGACCTTGACTCACCAACAAGCCTTTTGACCGTGATGTCAACTCCCCGGTGGAGTAATTATGAAATTATGAGTGGTGCACATGTGTTAGCATGTTTATTACCAGACTGATTATGAAAACATTTATGATTTGTGAAAAATCCTCTGAAGCCATGCATCAGTCACAGACACATCATCCCGTGCAGACCTTATGGCAACATGTTTTTCTGCTGTTTACAACCACGCTCATCTTTTTTTTTTTTTTTTTCCCCTCCTTCATCCAGCTTCTGTCTCCCAGTCTGTGGATGTACTTGCTGTCCCCTGGCCTTGTACCCCACACAGGTGATAGCAGAGCATTCCCTGGTGCCAAGATTACTTCACAAGCAAAGGCTGTTGTCATCAACACGTACGTGTGGGAGTAGTCTAATATTATGTAGGATTACACAAACGGCAAAGCTTTCAGTAAGAGATACAGTCGGCGTGACATGAAATTGGAGCGGAAGTTGGTGGGATGTAGTCAAACCTGGAGGCTAATTTTAAAAAATGGGGAGGAGGAATATTGGGGGGAAGAGCTGCTGGTGTACTGTAACTGAACCCAAAGCTGCAGATTAGCAGGGGGCAGTCTCTGACGTATGTGTGTATATGCGTGTGTACGTTCGCCTGTGTATATTTTTGTGTATACGTGCATGTGTGTGCAGGAACGTTTGCCATAGCTGCGATGGAAGGAACAGATGGGCGGGGGAAGTGGACTCCTGTGCCTGAGGAATACTGTGGCGCTGAGGATCAGAGTGCCGCCTACGTTCCACCCTGGGCCCCAGTTACCCACTACAGCACATGGAGCCCGTCCAGCACCAGCCCATCATGGACCAGCCCCCCGCGCCATCTGTCTCCTAGGACAGACAACCCCCCCCTCCTCCTTCCTCCTCCTCCTCCTCCTTGTCGAGCGCTGTGTCCTCGCCAGCCCCGCTCCTCTGCCACGCCACCCCCATCCTGAAACCGAAAGAAGAAGAAAAAAGAAAAACTAAATAGACTCAACAGTTACATGGACGTTACGTGTTGCTTTTTGGAGCTCTGGGAAGACAGAAGGAATTTGGCGAGATGACTCAAGGAGGAGATGAAGAGCCAAGTCCATTTAATGCCACACATCTAGAAGACAGAGCAATGATTTATTTAGGATTCTACGCTATTTTTTTTTAGACAATTCGGTCTTGTAGCACCTTTTGGAAGAGCTTGCAGGTGGCACGGAGGAGATTATAGGCATAATTTTAACATGATTTAAAGTTATCGCCAAATTATTGAAGTAATTACCAAACTTTGTTATATAATATGGATGATTTCATTTCACATTTTTTTGTCCAGCACACCTCACTGTTACACTGCATCTTGCTGAACCTCAGCACCATCTGTTAATATGAAATGGACCTGATAAATGTATTCAGTGCCATGCGTGTCATTTGCTTCTGGCAAAAGCCAAAATGATGTAAGTTTTATGATAAATCTGCTCCTTACATCAGGCTGTTTAAAACCGAGGTTTTATTTTTTTTAACAGCACAGATCTGATCTGATCGGAATCGAGCCAGTCTTACCTCATGTAAACTTTTAGTTTGGTAGCTGCTTGCTGTTTGGAAATTTTGACGAGCGTGAAAGTCTTGTAAA